>NC_046384.1:3801753-4005999 GCF_011125445.2 Fundulus heteroclitus
CTCCAGCAGGGTTGGAATGGCCCCAAAAAGCTAAAGTCCAGACACCAGAGAAGAGAAGGAGGCGGCTAGGAGGCTAGGAGAGGAGCAGCAGAGCAGGGGCCCAGGACATCAAAAACATTTTTTTCTGAGAATGGTGAGAATAAAACTACAGAGGGCAACTGAAACAATTAGCCTAGTTGTTCATTCATTTTATGTCTGTAACATTACCAGAGGAGTCACTAGATTTTAAGGACGGGGAGGTTATTTTTCAAATAAAACATTCGAACAATAAAAACTAATACAAAATAGATACAATGATAGAACAAAAAAAAACAAAAAAAAAAAAAAACTTCTCAAACTGAGTTAAAAGCCAAGGAGAAATATTGTGTTTCAAGAGCCGATTTAAAAACATTTGTTTGATTTGTAGCAGCTTATTCTACAATTTGGTAGTAGATTAGTGATCTAAATGGGTCGTAATAGGCTGTCAGATACTGAGATTATTGAACCAGAATTCAGCCACACACAGAGTTTGGTTTTCAACATTTTATTAAAGGCGATGGTTGGTGGGGAAGGAACTGACCCAGACTGGAATAGTGTTAATTTCGTTAACGAAAACTAAACGAAAATATTTTCGTCAATGCACATTTTCCACCGAATGAAAACTAGACGAGATGAGACTAAAATTCCCACTAATAAACAATAACTGGGAGTAAATCAGAAATAATTTTCGTAGACTAATAAAGACGAGACGAAAATGCAGTTCGGTAAATAAAGACTGGGCTAAAATCTATGGACATTTTAGTTCACAAACAAAGACGCGACGAAAATTACATATTATTATATGATATGGTTTTGTCAAATCCTGTCTCCTTCTCCGCCTCCTCCTCGTCAGCTCTTCCGCCACACACCCACTTTCAAACCTGGAGCGGGCAGGCACAGAGTAGCCTACACAACACATGGAGCAGACAGGAGCTAGATTCACGGCGAGGCGGAGAAAGAGGAGATGTGATATATGGACACATTTTCACTTCATTTAAGTGGAGAACAAAACCAAATGCTTGATTTTAGACAAAGGGAAGGAATGTGGCCACATGGTAGCTGGAAAAAACACAACAAACCTGAAGAGACACGTCGCAGTTCACCACAAAGACATTGTGGTAAGTTAACAGAAAGATTGGTGGTGGTTGTTTACAATGTAACATTAAATCAGCGGCTATAATGTCCCAATGATAAACTAACTTTCATAGCATTTAGTATCCAGGCTGGCTACGTTACGTTAGCTTCTTAGCACGTAGCCACATGTTGATAGAATTGCAAGTGAAGTTAAATTTATGCTAACTTAGATATGTTATACTGGTCGGGCAACTATAGTTTTAGTTAAATGGCATGTTTGATTAAAGCAGACAGATGCTTTAGGTAATCTAGGAGCTGCAAGTGTACTATAGTTAACACAAAACACCTCGGCAGCTACACATGTATGCTAAATTTATCAGGATAAGACTAAATACAAATAATACGCCACACAAAATTCAGAACAACTTTAACCTAGATTTTCATACACAAAATAGCCATTGCTAGGGGAACCACTGCAGGGATTGGGATGCAAACTCCCAATTTCTTTAATATGTGACATAAAATGTTGCTCTGTTTATCTGCACATTACTATTACAAGGACATTTGATTTGAATTGGCATCAATATTAATACAACCAAAATGCATGCACACAAAAATATCTGCAATTTATTCCTGCATAAAATGATAGTTAGGTTGTATGTATGAGTTTGAAATGGATTGTCAAATGTAGTTTTTACAGAGACTTAGTTTTTGTTAAGGAAAAAAAACAGACCTATATGCTACTTATACACTTGGAATTCCTGTTATGCTGTGCATCTATCCTGACATTGTATTAATTTATGTTCCAGATTGAAGCTACACCACCACCAACAACCTACCAGCCACCCAGAAACAATGACAGGCCAGCTATACAAGCTTCCTTAAATGCCCAAACCAAAAACAAAGCTGACTCTCAAGACCAACGTTTCAAAGAAAAAGCCAATTTGAGTTGGGTACTTGAATTCATTTTAATGTTTGAATTGGATTGAACACATATAGGTCTTGCCTTTTGTTGGCATGACTGTTGAATTTTTGTAGTTTAAATGTTAAAACATGTACAACTGTGATTAAAATTAATTCCTGTTCAGTTTATTTGCAAGTTTAAAAGATTTCATACGTTCTAGCAAGCTATGCATTGTTTCACCTTAAATACTGTACCTTTATATACCATGTGAACTAGCTGGCAGAAAAGCACATTTGTTGTATCAGTTGGAGTTTTTTTTCACAACATTGACCTCAAATCTATTTATTCTATTATTCTATGTGAACTAGCTTTAAACAGCCAGTACTTGTGTTAAGTTCATAAGACACTTTATTTTATTTATTTGTTTCCTTTGTCAGGTGTATTTTATTTGTTTTAATGCAAGCGTTTGTGTCTTTGAACCTTGACAATGTTCAAAATAAATATGCAAATATTGTCAGAACATCTTCCATGTCTGCATGTGTTCCTTAAAATTGTGTTTTTTATCAAAAAGATGAGAGAAAATGTTGAAATGTGAAATAATTTTAGGAAATGTTAAATATTATCTGCTGACAAAAAAGTAAAAGGTTAAAATGATGTCCTGACTAAAACTAGACTAAAATGTTGACAGTTTTTGTTGACTAAAACTAAACGAATAAAATTATGTTTTCTTGGACTAAAATAAAGACTAAAATGCTCGACTTATAGTCGACTAAAACTAGACTAAATAAAAATGAGATGATGTCGACTAAATGTAAAACTAACAAGCGATGCTGAAACTGGACTAAAACTAAAACTAAATTTAAAAATGGCTGGTAAAATTAACACTAGACTGGAGCAGGTGGGAGATGATGGCAGGAGCAGGCGGACGTGAGGCGAAGGAGACGGCGAGGCTAACGACGAGGGACGAAAGACACGGAAGAAGGCTGGTGAAAGGTAGAATGAAGGGCGAAGACGTTCCGGCGGGGATGAGCAGACTGAGGAGGGATTATGTAGGCAGGTTGACAGGTGGACTGAGTCTGACTTGACTGACTCGGTGGCAGTAATCAGGCGTGGAACCTTTATTCTCAAGGATGTAATTCTCCGGGTCCTGAAGAGGACCCACTTTTTAAGTCTTTGTTCCTTCTTGATCTACGTGAAAGTGTACGATATGATATGATATATTGTGACCATGCATTGCAGGGAAAATAACTTTTCCATGCTGGAGATCCGCAGATATGCTCAGTTTCTTTGGAACACTTGTTGACATTTAGACAGAAAACAAAGCAAGTTTAGAGACTTAAACCTTCAAACAGGAAAAAGGCCTAAGAAAAGACACAAATTCAGTTCTCCAGTGATCCAGCAGACTGAAAAATGTGGAGACAGGCTGCAGCGAATGCCTAAAGAGTCAGATAAATATCAACCTTATCACAATGCAAAACCAAAAGGTAACATTGGTAAAAGGTGGAGCCATTCCAGAGAAGCTATCACCAAGGAAAACCTTGAAAGTATCTGCAGAGATTTTCTCACACACTTTGACGTGTGTTTAACAAAAATCCAAAAGCAACTCCAAACTCATCATGCCCCAGCGTACGATAAGGTTGAAAATCATTTCTAACACGGTTTATCCTGTTTTAACCCTTTCCTATCGTTTTGGGACTTAAGACATGGTGAAGGTTTTATTGCTCAGCTGGAAAAAAGCTGCCCCTCCAACTCAAACGGTGGATGGAAGATGTTATGAACCATCTAAAGCTTGAAACATACGGTCAGCGACTCCGTTCATAGATTTAGAGTAACCTGGCAGCCATTTATTTCATGTTTGGGACTTAATTCTCTTAAGAGTAACATCTTACCCAGCCCCTCCTTTTTACCTCTTTGTTGAACCTGATAGCTGAATCTCATCTGTCAGCACGTGCTGTTGGGATTGTATTACCCTTTTTATTATGTTCTTTATGCTGTTTTTGAATCTTTAAAATCAATAAAAATTATTTGAATATTTTTTTCTCTTTCACCTTTTAGTTTGTGTCCATTGAATGTTAAATAAGCCCAAAATAACACCTCATAAAGTTGTCATCAAACGTATCACACAGAGCACTATAGCATGGGTTAAAGCAAAGAGAATTAGTTTTACTGAAATTTTTTCCCAGTCAGCCCATATATTTCTGGGGCCGTGGACGTCATGCCACATTAGTTTCCTCATTTGCTTAATGTGCAAAGTCAACTTTAACCAAATCTGGTACTTTTAAAATATCTATTGAAAATTCCTTTATCTCTGCCACCTTTCAGTTTCAGAGCCTTGGCGTCATCTTGGACAGCCTCTCCATCCTCTCCATCACTTTCCACATCCATAACATCACCTGGTTAACTTTCATCTCTGCAGCATCAAGTTCTTCCTTCGCACTTTTGCCAAACTGGTTCACAGTCCTCTCACCTCTCCACTTTACAATTTCAGCTCCCTTTCCTCCCTGTCCTCCAGAAAACCCTCTATAAACTGCAGCTAGTACAAAAGACAGCAGTTTGCATCATTACATCATCTACTTCACACATGAACATTAACTCCACTGGCTCCCTGTCACATTTACTATAAACCAATCATGTGATCATACAAGGCCAACCACAACCTGGATAATGCAGGACACATAACCAACACTATGATCACGTCATAAATTTTAATTTGACACAGATCGCACATTACGATAATAAGTCTCTGCTTTGCCCGTTATTGTTCACCAATTAATCATCACAGTTTATAAAAAGGCATGATTTAACTTTTTTTAAGTTTAATAAAACGGTTATATTTTAGCCCAGTGACTGGAGATAGTCACCGCCCCCCCCCCCCAAACCCTCTGTTCATCAGGCCGCGTTTCCTCGTCAGATACGGCTTGACCAAACACCTGTACGGAAAAGCAGTGATAGAAAATCGATCAATGGATGGATGGGATGTTACATTTTTAAAAAGTTTAATAAAATTTCTCAAAGTTTATCAGAAAAAAAACGCAACTTAATTAGAAAAAAATTATTAAACCTTTGCGTAAAGTTAAATATTGTTGAAGTAAATCTTGGCGGCTGTATCTTGTCTGTCTGGCAGGTGTTTTTGGCTTGGAGTAAAATGAGTCGATAGATCCACAGACAGGAGGCTTTTTCAGCTGTTTCTGGTGCGACTCGCTTCTACAGTGTAGCTTCACATTGCGCTCTACTCTGTGTAAAAATAAAAAATAACTTCATGAAAGCTCTCTGAGAATTTCCTTTCTCTGGCCCCACCCAGTCAGAACCCGTTCTCCAGTCCATGTTGTAGCTGCAGTTTATTGTTTTTATCTTTTTGATGTAGTTTCCTTAATAATCTGTACACATCAAAATCCTTGTCATTTTATTAAGTGTCCTGGTGCTCCAGGTGGAGCTGCTGTATATTGACTGATAGCCGCTCTGCCTGCAGCTCTGCCTTCTTTGGTTCAGAAAAGCGCAGTTTTTTTTTTTTTTTTACTTTTTCCGAATCGGACCCAGTCAAATGCGCGACATTGTTTCACATTCAGGCTCTTCTTCTTCTAGGGTCACACTAAATTATTCAATTCAATTCTATTTATATAGCGCCAATTCATGAAACATGTCATCTCAAGGCACTTTAAGTTAATGTAAAGCTAATGTAAATTAGCCTGATTGGCTAATGTCCTGGCTCTGCCTGATTTCATTGGTTGACAGCAGCTTCAGTTTAAAACCTTGAATAAAAAGTCTAGACAAAACTGTTTGCACTCAATTTCCAAATGACTGAAATCCGTCGCAGCGACGGAGAACTTTAACCCCTGAGCTACAGTGAAAGTAGTAATGCTCCACTTGTGAAAGTAAACCTGTTGGCCTCTCCTTGGCATCAAGACAGCAATGCGGTACCGCGCACGTGACGTCACCGTCTCAAGAGCAACGCCCCTTTTGCCGCTTAGGTAGGGCATACAGGAGAGAAAGCACGGATAACCCAGCTATTACAAGCGCAACAGAACCAGCGATATGACCGACTTTACAGCCGTTAAACTTTCCCAAGACGATGTCCCAGGCACACGGTTTACTGGTCGAACTGTCGAAGAACACACCAACCTTCAGCTCAAACGATGGCTTGAGGTTCGAGGGCTTAAAAAGACTGGAAAACTGGCCGAGTTGATGAACGGTAAGCTTTGTTTTTTTTTCCTGCGCGGCGATCATGGCAGCGTCGGCCGTTTTTTTTTTTTTTTGTTGTTGTTTGCAATCACCGTCCAGGAATGGGTATATGTTTAATGTTTGTCTCATTTGAAATGTTTTTGAGTAAGCTATCCTGGTAGCAGGCTATCATGTTAGCGCCTGCTACCATGATAGCCTATATGCTGTCATGGTAGCAGGCGCTACTTTATTAACATGTCAGCCACCAAAATACTCTTACCTTGACTTGATGTCGCTGGAATTGGGTCAGGATGTTCTTCGGTTGTGCCCTGTCCTCCGACAAAATGCTTGCTACATATGTACTTGAATTTGGTAACTTTTTCCGGGTTGAACTGTTGTGTAGGCCGACCGCCCCGGTGTTCCAAGCGTACACATTTATCCTTGGCAGTCTTGAAGAAAACATCCTTCATATGCGGCCGATCAGCGTACCTCGAGTCGCTGTTGCACGTTCCATAGCAACAATGTTTAAAAACCATGGTCTTAGATTTGGAAAAAGCAGTCGTTTACCGAGTAAAACCTAGGCTAACGCACGTCTCTTTTAAAGCAAAGCAGCAGCGGGTTTCAGGAGTTTGCCCCACTGCGTACCACGTGATGTGACGTCATCGTGACGTTGTGTTTCTAAAAATAGCTCGCGCGCGGTACCGCATTCTTGGTGCTCCACAACCAGACAGGACACGTAAAAAACTGGCAGAATCAAGGCTGCCAGACAACCGGCGCCACCGGGTCCTCTGACTACCACCAGCAACCAAAGCAGGTGGAGTGTCTTGCTCAAGGACAAAACGACAGAGGATCGATGTGGGGGTTCAAACTGCCAACCCACCAGTTCCAGGAAAAACTCCTAGCTCCTCCCCCACTGTCCATCAACCATCTGGGAGATCCAGTTTGTTTTGTGGTTCCTGGTGAAAACATCTGTGGACCAACCTGATCAGAAACTGGGATCTGTTCAGGTTGGGATCTGAAGATTTATTTAGTATTTCCCCCAAAGCGGATGAGTTTTACTTTGCCTCCATATCTGACGGTGAAACTGGGATCCTGGCTGAGTTTGTTCCAGCAGCAAGAGCAGCTTTGTGTTTCCTCACAGACCAGCAGACTCTAGCATGAACACTTGACCTAGAGAGTCAGGAGATCTGAACTGGAGCCTCTAGTCAGAGGTTGAAGAAATAGGATGGGAGCACGTAGAGTCAGACTGAGCTGACATTTTGTCTGATAGGAAGCTGATGAATCCAGAGAGTTTTGGCCTTTAGCTGCAACACAGGACCCAGAAACAAAGTAAAGCAATCCTTACTGTTGATAGGAGCAGCAGTTAATGGAAACCTGCTATCAGTCTCCTCCTTCACAAGGAGCTGCTCTCCTTCCTGACGGGCCCCGGGTTCCTCCTGTTCCTCCTTTATGTGGAGGGGCTCTGACTCCTGCTGCTCCCCCTCAGGACTCTGTTCTTCAGGAGCCTCTTCTTTAACATCTGCAGCCACTGAAACACATTACATGCTTTATGAACAACTAGATCTTTACAATGTTACAATGATGGTAAAGATTCAGTTTAGAGAAAAAGATTTGATCAGCAGTGAAGAGAAAACTGAACCTCAGGAATTGACAGTTTCACCCTAGAAATGATCACCGGAGCATGCGCGGCTCCTATCTTCGCACTCTGTGCTCCATTAACCAGCCTTGGAAACTGTGACGTCAATCCGTATTCTCAAACAGCCGCTGCTGTTTGTGTTCATGAAGAATAAAGCACAAATTTAACTTGAAATTTGTATTTATTAGTTATTGAATTGTAACTATTTAAACTGTATGTTGTATGTTTTGAATGAGATTTCAATTATTATGAGTTTATAAATGTTTACCTGTTAAAACAATTTAATAACAGCTAAATTGGATAGAATTTGATAGTTAAATAAATAAGAGTTAAAATATGACAGTTAAACATTGATATATAAAGATATATTTAATATATAAAGATATATTTGCAGCTGATTAATTAAACAGTTGTTGAGTAAATGTCTTTTTATTGCTTTGTTACTTTTATTGGCACACAATTTTATATTATTAGCTACTTTTTGACCCAATATTTATTTAAGTCAGTCATTGATTTTTTTTCTTAGACTCAGACATCTTTATTTGTCATTTTGTATGTACAGAGTGCATACAGAACGAAATTTATTTGCTACAGCTTGTAAATTACAGTATAAATGGCATCAGTGATTAAAAAGTAAACAATTAAAATGTAAAGAATGCAGGAGAAGGGAAAAGTGTGCGGTCACGGTGTACAGGAGAATATTTAAAACCAGAAATGAATGTTGCTACATGCTAAGCTAGCATTAGCACCTGCTATGCTACATGCTAAGCTAGCTTTAGCACCTCCTAAGCAGAGCTGCAGGCTTAGCCAGTTTTCTGGGGGAAAGCCTGCAACGAGTTGTGATAAAGAGGAGGAATCCATCAGCTGCTGAAAACGGCTCCTAAACTTTAGCTCCATCCACACAGTTAGCATGAAGAAGGAAATCTCCAAACCTAATCGGTGCAGCAGAACTCTGGGCTGGAAAACATCCCCCATCATTGGTGTCTCCTCTGCTGCGTCCTGCCGCTCTTTGAGCTCCTGCTTCCCTCCAGTTTCTCCGCTGTGCCTCCAGCTGCTGGACTTCTTTCCAGACTTCATCACCTGCAGCAGCTGCTGCTCTCTTTCAGCCTCACCAACACTCCCGCTTCTGGCCTCACAGCAACACAAAGACAAAGAACCCGGAAGTGATCCACGTGGCTGCGCCAAGCGCCGTTGAGGAAGAGGTACAGCGGAAATGCAGTACATTGAAGTAAATATGTAAAATTGCATTTGTCCCTTTAACCCCGTTACCATCTTCAACCCTGTTATGCTGGACTTAACCCCGTCACACCTACAATTCATTAAAAAATGTAAATGCTGAAAAAAATAATTGAATGTCTGTTGAAATTAATTTCTTAGGTTAAAAAACATTTTTGATGAAAAATGACAAGAGTGCTTTTCCTGATTAGTCACATTTCAGTAAATAAGAGGACACAAATGTGGGATTTTATGTCATCTTTCAGTTTAAAATGATTGAATTAGTATGGGGGACATTTGATCTATGTGAAAATTTTGATTTCTATCCCACTTTATTTTATGATAATATTCAGAGAGCTTGAGGTGACAACATCTTGAAATAATGATCAAAATTAAAAGAAACCTAATGCCTGAGATGGAAAAATTTTTTAAGTTAAATATATCCCTAATGTAATAAGATATACATAGAAACAATACTTTTGGGTACAAAACGTTTAAATATCCGGGTCTAATGTTACCCATTCTAATAGAACGACTCAAAAACACTACAAAAACAAGCTAAATTGTTTCTTTTATCAGATTTTTAAGAACAACATTTAAATTAAAGCAAAGAGGCAACCTTGACATAATTATCTTTCGCTTTACAAACAAGTTGATGAGAAATCCCGAGAATCCGCCTCTGGCATCCTGGTGCTGTTTGCAGGATGACCGCACCAAGATGGCGGCCCTTTTTTATGCGCCTCTTCCTCAAAGCGCAGCCACGTTGGTCTCTTCCGGGTTCTTTGTCCTTGTTTTGCTGTGAGGCCAGAAGCGGGAGTGTTGGTGAGGCTGGAAGAGAGCAGCAGCTGCTGCAGGTGATGAAGTCTGGAAAGAAGTCCAGCAGCTGGAGGCACAGCGGAGAAACTGGAGGGAAGCAGGAGCTCAAAGAGCGGCAGGACGCAGCAGAGGAGACACCAATGATGGGGGATGTTTTCCAGCCCAGAGTTCTGCTGCACCGATTAGGTTTGGAGATTTCCTTCTTCATGCTAACTGTGTGGATGGAGCTAAAGTTTAGGAGCCGTTTTCAGCAGCTGATGGATTCCTCCTCTTCATCACAACTCGTTGCAGGGTTTCCCCCAGAAAACTGGCTAAACCTGCAGCTCTGCTTAGGAGGTGCTAATGCTAGCTTAGCATGTAGCATAGGAGCTGCTAATGCTAGTTTAGCATGTAGCACCGTTCAGTATCAAGTTGCTATGGAGGACCAATCCTGCCAATATTTAGAATACATCCTCAAAAAAAAAAAAAAAAAAAAAAAAATCAGTGACTCACTTAAATAAATACTGGGCCAAAAAGAAGCTAACAATATAAAACTGTGTGTCATTAAATGCAACAGAACAATAACAAGACATTTACTCAATAACTGTTTAAATAATCAGCTACAAATATATATTCATATAACAAATATATACTTATAAATCAATGTTTAACTGTCATATTTTATCTCTTGTATTTATTTAACTATCCAATTTAGTCATTATTAAACATTTTAACAGAAAAATTAAATTAAATTCCCACAACAGAATGACCCTAAAGTTACCGGTGATCATTTCTAGGGTGAAACTGTCAGTTCCTGAGGTTCAGTTTTCTCTACACTGCTGATCAAATCTTTTTCTCTTAACTGAATCTTTCCCATCGTTGTAACATTGTAAAGATCTAGTTCATAAAGCATGTAATGTGTTTCAGTGTTGGTTGTAGATGTTAAAGAAGAGGCTCCTGAAGAACAGAGTTTTGAGGGGGAGCAGCAGGAGTCAGAGCCCCTCCACATAAAGGAGGAACAGGAGGAACCCGGGGTCCATCAGGAAGGAGAGCAGCTCCTTGTGAAGGAGGAGACTGATAGCAGCTTTCCATTAACTGCTGCTCCTATCAACAGTAAGGATTGGTTTACTTTGTTTCTGTGTCCCGTGTTGCAGCTAAAGGCCAAAACTCTCTGGATTCATTAGACAAAATATCTGAGCTAGGAGTTTTTCCTGTAACTAATTATTTTGGTCTTATTTCACATTCAATGGACACAAACTGAAAAGTGGAAGAGAAAAAATATGCAAATAATTTTTATTGATTTTAAAGATTCAAAAACAGCATGAAGAACAAATTAGACAGGGTAATACAATCCCAACAGCATGTGCTGACAGATGAGATTCAGGCTAAATATTTCATTTTGGAGTTTTTTGTTTTGTTTGAATGCTGCTTGTCAAGACTTTGATGCAATCAACTGGTTTCCTTATTGAGGACATTTTTTTGACCAATCTGTATAATCTGACCCAATCTGTCTAATCTGATTGATTTTGATTTTTTTAAAGTGCCTTGAGATGACATGTTTCATGAATTGGCGCTATATAAATAAAATTGAATTAAATTACTTTTTTTAATGCAAAACACACCGAGTTGCCTCTTGGTACGACATACACTATATAAATAAAAATGCCATGCCATTATTCATGATTTTATTAGGTAAAATGCAATAATAGATTGTATTTTACAGTTTCTATCAGATGCATAATACACACACACACACACACAACATTGTACAGATTATAATAACCATTATAACAATTTAAGAAACTAGTTATATATCAAAAAAGAACATGGAACAGAAACAACATGGTCCATCAACTAGTAGGAGATAGAGAGAGAAGGAGGGACCTGCCAGGCCTGTCTATTGCCTCCCCTGTCCCTTGATCCGATCAGCCATTTCTACACTGCCCTCTCCACATCCTTCCTGGTGATCTGGCTGGTTAAGGTGTTCTTCTTTAAAGCTCCTGCAGGAAACATATGTTATGGTCACTTCATATGTGCCAACATAACTCTCAACAATGATTGTAAAGTCAACTATGTTAAAGTGATATTTACCCAAAACTGATCACTTTTATATCAATTACTCAAGCTTTAAATTGTAATTTTGGGTGAAATATCCCTTTTACATAATTGACTTTACAAACCTGCAAACGTCAAAATGAACTGGGGAAAAAGCAAAAAAAAAAATTTACATTACAGATTTTCTTTGTATAATCTGGCTTTATTAAATTGTCTATAAAAAATTGCAAACCAAGAAAAAAATACAAGATTTTATGTCTTTGATAAAAAAAGCTGTTGACTAGAAGATCTGTGCAAGAGAATCTTGAAAACATTTCTTATCTCATAACATTTCTGGAGCACCTGTTTTGAGGGGACATTTGTGTCCTTAAGGTGAGCGTATTATTGAACCTTAGAAAATTCAAATTACATTAGTTACATCAAATGATGCTACATAGCCAAAGATAATGCCATCTCAAGTCATACAGTAACAGTCATAGCCAAAAAATTAGTATAAATTTCCCTCAACAGACACAAATATCCCAAAGTTGCTATATTACAGTTGTTATTATCCATTATGTACTTACCAAATATGATTTCAAACAGCTTTAAAGTCCTGAATTCCCGCTTTTCATTCAGGCCCACAAAGTTTTACTGCCTTGACAGGCCATGGTCCATGATGAAGACCATCATGCGTATTGTGGCCTCATCCACAGTGCTCCCTCCAATGTCTGCCACTGTGACCTAAGGGGGAACAAAGTCAGTACAAAGCTAATTAATTTTTATAGCTCACTGGAGTAAACCTGACAGACAAACTCTGGGTCTAGATTATTTTCATTGTCGATTTAATTGATTGATTGCTATAATAATGTTGTTGTTTTTTAAAACCTCTTGTTCTGTCCACTAAACAAAGATATACTGAGTTTATTGCCATGAATGAACAAACAAAACAGCGAGCTATTTTTAGAAACGTAACGTCACGATGACGTCACATCACGTGGTACGCAGTGGGGCAAACTCCGGAAAGCCGCCGCTGTTTCGCTGTAAAAGAGACGTGCGTTAGCCTAGGTTTTACTCATTAAAACGACTGCTTTTTCCAAATCTAAGACCATGGTTTTTAAACATTGTTGCTATGGAACGTGCAACAGCGACTCGAGGTACACTGATCGGCCGCATATGAAGGATGTTTTCTTCAAGACTGCCAAGGAGAAATGTGTGCGCTGGGACCGAGGCGGTCGGCCTACACAACAGTTCAACCCGGAAAAAGTTACCAAATTCAAGTACATATGTAGCAAGCATTTTGTCGGAGGAAAGGGCCCAACCGAAGAACATCCTGACCCAATGCGGTACCGCGCGCGAGCTATTTTTAGAAACACAACGTCACGATGACGTCACATCACGTGGTACGCAGTAGGGCATGCTTGCATAGTCCGCCGCTGTGTCGCTGTAAAAGAGACGTGCGTTAGCCTAGGTTTTACTCGGTAAACAAATGCTTTTTCCAAATCTAAGACCATGGTTTTTAAACATTGTTGCTATGCAACGTGCAACAGCGACTCGAGTTACGCTGATCGGCCGCATATGAAGGATGTTTTCTTCAAGAGTGCCAAGGAGAAATGTGTACGCTTGGAACACCGGGGCGGTCGGCCTACACAACAGTTCAACCCGGAAAAAGTTACCAAATTCAAGTACATATGTAGCAAGCATTTTGTCGGAGGAAAGGGCACAACCGAAGAACATCCTGACCCAATTCCAGCGACATCAAGGGAAGGTAAGAGTATTTTGGTGGCCGACATGTTAATAAAGTAGCGCCTGCTACCATGACAGCATATAGGCTATCATGGTAGCAGGCGCTAACATGATAGCCTGCTACCAGGATAGCTTACTCAAAAACATTTCAAATGAGACAAACATTAAACATATACCCATTCCTGGACGGTGATTGCAAACAACAACAAAAAAAAAACGGCCGACGCTGCCATGATCGCCGCGCAGGAAAAAAACCCAAAGCTTACCGTTCATCAACTCGGCCAGTTTTCCAGTCTTTTTTTAAGCCCTCGAACCTCAAGCCATCGTTTGAGCTGAAGGTTGGTGTGTTCTTCGACAGTGCGACCAGTAATCCGTGTGCCTGGGACATCGTCTTGGGAAAGTTTAACGGCTGTAAAGTCGGTCATATCTGTTATCCGTGCGTTCTCTCCTGTATGCGTTCTCTCCTGTATGCCCTACCTAAGCGGCAAAAGGGGCGTTGCTCTTGAGACGGTGACGTCACGTGCGCGGTACCGCATTCCAGCGACATCAAGTCAAGGTAAGAGTATTTTGGTGGCCGACATGTTAATAAAGAAGCGCCTGCCACCATGATCGCATATAGGCTATCATGGTAGCAGGCGCTAACATGATAGCCTGCTACCAGGCTTACTCAAAAACATTTCAAATAAGACAAACATTAAACATATACCCATTCCTGGACGGTGATTACAAACAGAAAAAAAACGTCCGACGACGCCATGACCGCCGCGCAGGAAAAAAAAAAGAAAGCTTACCGTTCGATTAACTCGGCCCGTTTTCCGTTTTTTTTAAGCCCTCGACACTCAAGCCATTGTTTGAGCTGAAGGTTGGTGTGTTCTTCGACAGTTCGACCAGTAATCCGTGCGCCTGGAACATCGTCTTGGGAAAGTTTAATGGCTGCAAAGTCGGTCATATCGCTGGTTCTGCTGGTTGCTACGGGCGCTTTCTACCTGTATGTCCTACCAAAGCGGCAAAAGGGGCGTTGCTCTTGAGACGTTGACGTCACGTGCGCGGTACGCTATTGCAAGAGCCCTCGGCCCGCACCCACAGGCTCAGAAGTCTCGTGCATCGCGAGAGTCAGTCTTGCTTTACGGCGAGAACTCCATGTGTTTTTGCCCTGCCATTCACTATATGCACGCGCGAAAGCAACAAAGAACCGCGTGTTAACGTTAAATAAACATGCAGTTTATTATTATTATTATTATTATTATTATTATTATTATTTTTTTTTTTTTTTTTTTTTTTATTCAACCCCGGTTGCATAGTATACCTTTAAAAAAAACTACTCAAACTGATTATAGTTGCCAATTAATTGAATAATTGATTACTGTTCAACTTATTGATGAGTTGTTGCAGCTCTATTGTGAGCACACTTGGGTCGTTTAAGATCAGATTTACTTCTAGCCCCCCAATAAAACTGAATGAAATTTCACTAGCCTAGACTTTACATACATACCAGTTCAGACATGAAGCTTGGGTTAGACAGTTTTTTCTCCATTGTTTCGACCTCCCTAACTGTCTTTAGGGGGAAACCCTCTGGGATGGGAGCAAAGAGGCCGCCACTGTTGCCACGCTGTTGTGTCGGGGTTCGTAGCATCCTTCCATGAACTCTTTGGGTTTCTTTGATATCCTCAAGGAGTGTCAGGATGCGGATTAACTTGCTGTCCCTTATTCGTATTTGCAGGGTTTCTGGTGGTAAGGTGGTTGACCTGAGGGCGGATAGAAGCAAAAAAGGTGTCAGTGTAGACCTGTTGGACAGAGGCAAAGGAGATGTCAGCACAGACATCTCAATCAGACAATTAAACAGACTTATAATTACTTTCATTCCAGAGAACAAATTTTAACCAAATCAATGGTGGGCTCATCATGTCAGACCATATCATACATTAAAACAGATGGTTACACTACCTGCTTTTCTCTTGACAGTCAACTTTGTATGTTGCCCAGTCGTGGTGGGGGTCCTGTTGCTCTATGACCGCCTTTGCAATGTTAACCCTTGCTGATGGCCAGTGACATGCATCCTCCTCAGGCCCGATAAACTATTTGGTTGGAATCACTGCCAATCCTCCACCATTTACAAAGTCTACTATTGAAAAAGGTAACATGCTTAAAGGGAAAAAATACACATAAATAGAAATTCATACATGCATAACAATCAATTAAAAAACAAACAAAACCAAAAAGAAATTGGTAGCACACTAACTTTCAATCAAATACCAACCGGCAAAAAAATATATTGCAGTCGTGGTCACCTAAAGCTGTGGCTTTTTTGTTGCTGTTCAGGTTTTCCCGCAGCGGCCGCCTCGCCAAACTCACGCTACTGCCTCGGCAACATTCCAAAAAATAAAAAATGAAATAAAAATAACTCCATATGCTTGCATGTTTATTTGACGTTAACACACATTTTTGTTGTTGCTTTTGTGCGTGCATATAGTGAATGGCAGGGAAAAAACACATGGATACGCCCCCCACCACCATTCCCCCACCCCCCAACTCACCGCCTCGCCTAAGCAAATTCCTGCGGGAAAACACTGCTGTTGTTGTTACTCTCAAACCCGTAGTATTCTCGAAACGATGTGAAAGTTAGCATGTTGTTTGAAACTTGACGAAGCTCGATGCCTGCAGCAGACACTTTAAACCTAGCTAGTTCCTGCCCTCATTACTAGTTACTTTCCGAAAAACAGTATTTATTAAATGTAGAGGCACATTCTTACCTGTATGTTGTCCTAAAGACACTGTCTCCGCCGCAACGATAAAAATAACACGTCTTCCCAATGGCGCCAAACCACGGGGTTATAGGCATAGACATAATAATCTGCTATGTGCACAAGATGGCGCCCGCTAACTTCCGGCTAAGCGTGGCGATGGCATCCGCTTCCGGTTGAAATAGAACCGTTTTTGTCAGGGAGATTACTTGCTAAAATGTCTGCTTGGACAGATGTTTGACCTGGTTTAGTTCTGTTTCAGACCATTTTTATCCTTGTTTGTTAGCTTGGGTGACAAAGCTGACAAACAAGGATGAAAATGGTCTGAAACAGAATAATTTCACAACTAATTAGTTGTGAAATTATTAAAATGTGAACATAATGAATGTTCCCCTGTGTCGTGTTCACTGCCCCCTAGTGACTGAATTGTGAATTGTGGTCATTTCTTTTTTCCCTTGTAAAGTTTACTATTTGTAAAGTACTTTATAAAACCAATACTTATTAATTACTGATTACATTAAAACACTGTTTTGGGGAAATTTGTATTAATAAACAAACTGGAATAAACAAACTGGAATACTCAAACAACGAACTGTAATTGTGCTGTTTAAATTCGTTTGTCTTACATTTGCGAGATACCTTAGCAAAACATGGGTTTTTAAAAAGATCTTAAAAGCTACTTATTTAGCCCATCTACTGCCCATGGGTTTCCCACATGGGTCCCAACAACAGAGCCTACTCTAAGCCATGCCTAGCTGAAGCCCATAGCCCAAGTGAGGCCCTATGCGCCCCACCTGGACGTGTTTGCTGGGCTTCGCCTCACGTCCGCCTGCTCCTGCCATCATCTCCCACCTGCTCCAGTCTGGGTCAGTTCCTTCCCCACCAACCATCACCTTTAATAAACTGTTGAAAACCAAACTCCGTGTGTGGCTGAATTCTGGTTCACCAATCTCAGCACCTGACAGCTTATTACGACCCATTTAGATTACTAATCTACTTCTGCTATTTCAAAACACTGTTGCACGACATTTAACTGGTGCAAAGAAATGAAAATTTATCACTTCTGTTTAGATATCTCTACATTGGGTTCCAGTTCATTTTTCAAATTGGTTTGGAAAAAAAAGTTATTTTATTTGTTTTTAAGTGTTCATATGGTCATGCCCTCAGTATCTTACCTGACTCCACCAGATAGATTTGCTCCGCATATCCATCTGGAAACCTTCCGTTGAAGTAATTTTGGGAAGGGGCGAAAATACTGGTTAGCTGATTGGCCTATGTTGGTGATAGACGGGCCAAATAAACCAATCAGATCAACGAAGCATATGACTTACTCGTCAACATGCTTCAACCACAAGCCAAGCTACTCCTGCTGTTGCAGGTAAAGGCTCGTTAGCTCAGCAAATAAATACTCTGTAATTCCGATAAAACTTGCTCGATAGCCACGCTAACGCTAGTTTCATCGGCTGAAGCCGCCATGTTCTTTAGACTGAACTGTAGCGCTTCTCGTTGCGTCACACCTCAACCCGCCTCAAAGCCAACGCTGATTGGACGTTCGTTTGGTGAACGGCTCCAAATTTTCTTTAACGGAGAGTATCCAGACTGATCTGCGAGTGAAACCTTGAAAGCTCGCGAGATCAGGATGGTCTCACGAGGCTATTCAGTATCTGACCTGATTCAAACGTATGCTCCGTCACACTCCTTGAGGCTGGCACTGTAGTTACTGTCAGTTATCCCAAAGCCTAAGAGCAAGTTGAAAGGTAAGCAACATTTTCAGTCCTAGCCTTCTAGCCTCCTTCTCTTCTCTGGTGTCTGGACTTTAGCTTTTTGGGGCCATTTCAACCCTGCTGGAGGAGGAATGAACTGCAGTGTTGCCCAAACCATTTTTTAGGATGGGACAAGGTCAGTCGCCATGATTGTCAAGGTGGATTATACCATCAATATCCCTGGCATTGAAGTAGCTTGTGGTTTTTGTGTTTTATCGTCCACTAATCGTTATCAAGGTTAACTGCTCATTATATCGCTATATTGATTGTTTTCTGTTGTTTTATTCTGTGTTTTACTCTGCTGCATGTTCTGTAAATGAAATGTAACTAAATCATCCAACAATCCATATTACATGGCAAAAGAACATGCTAAAAAAAGGAAATCTAACTAAATTACCTAAATATGTCTTTATTAAAATGTGCCTCAGTTCAGGCTGAGATCAAAATATTTTTTAATGTGCATAATATGTTTCAATGTTTCCTGCAGATGTTCAGCAGAAGCTGATTGTTGAAGAAGCCTCTTTAGACCACGGACCTCGTGCTGACCTGCATGACCCAAAGCCCCCCCACATCAAGGAGGAACAGGAGGGAGTCTACATCAGTCTGCCAGGAGAGCAGCTCAATGGGAAGGAGATGATTAATGCCATCAGGTTTCCAGTCTCTGCTCCTCCCATAAAGAGTCTGGATGGTGAACAGTCTCTGCTGCTCTCACAGCTTTATCCAGACCAGATTAAAGGCAGAGAGCTTCCAGAAGTGAATGATGGAGAAGAATCCTTCAGGATACAAGATCATGGAGATGTTTCCACTTCTTCAGAGGCTGAAGACACTGAGAAGGATGAAGAGGACAGTGATGTAGAGCACCCTCTGTCTGAGCTGGAACAATTGTCAGACTCTGGATATAAGAAATGTTCTACAACGAAGAAACATGTGGAGTCATCTAGGAAAGTCCAGATAGGAGGGAAGCTTAGCTGCGAAGACTGTGGCAAAAAATTTATTAAAAAATACGCTTTAAACACACACATGAGAATCCACACAGGAGAGAAGCCTTTCTGTTGTGATCTATGTGAACAAAGATTTAGTCAAAAATCTAATTTAAACATACACATGAGAATCCATACAGGAGAGAAGCCTTTCTGTTGTGATCTATGTGGACAAAGATTTAGCCAAAAATCTAATTTAAACACACACATGACACTCCATACAGGAGAGAAGCCTTTCTGTTGCAATCTGTGTGTACAAAGATTTATCGATAAATCAGGTTTAAGCAGACACATGAGAATCCATACAGGAGAGAAGCCTTTCTGCTGTGATATATGTGGACAGAGATTTAGCCAAAACTCAACTTTAACCACACACATGAGAATCCACACAGGACAGAAGCCTTTCTGTTGTGATCTATGTGGACAAAGATTTAGTCAAACATCTATTTTAAAAGCACACACAAGAATCCACACAGGACAGAAGCCTTTCTGTTGTGAGCTATGTGGACAAAGATTTAGCCAAAAATCAGCTTTAAAAACACACATGAGAATCCACACAGGACAGAAGCCTTTCTGTTGTGATCTATGTGGACTAAAATTTAGCCACAAATCAGCTTTAAACACACACATTAGAATCCATACAGGACAGGATCCGTTCTGTTGTGATCTATGTGGACAAAGATTTATCTATAAGTCGGATTTAAACAGACACATGAGAATCCACACAGGAGAGAAGCCATTCTGTTGTGATCTGTGTGAACAAAAATTTAGCCAAAAATCAAATTTAAACACGCACCTGGCAATCCACACAGGAGAGAAGCCTTTCTGTTGCGATCTGTGTGGAAAAAGATTTAGCAACAAATCCAACTTAAACAAACACATGACAACACACACAGGAGGGAAAATTACTCTGCTATGAATATTTACTCAAACTGCACAGTTGTTGTTTAGTGAGAGATTTTTGTTGTCATTAAAGGCAACAAACATCTCCAGCATTTCAATGGGCGAGAGGCAGTGTACACCCTGGACAGTAACAATGTAACAATGAAATCAAGCCCCTGTCAGGGTGCCCTGTCAGACGTTTTGATAAGGCCCAGCCTTCAATAAAGGCAATTCCTATGGCGGTGTCCCAGATGTATGTGAGTGGAGCTAGGCGGAGCGAGACATGCATCTGGCTGTTGTCAGGTTACGGGGTAGACATAGACATAATAATCTGCTATGTGCACAAGATGGCGCCCGCTAACTTCCGGCTAAGCGTGGCGATGGCATCCGCTTCCGGTTGAAATAGAACCGTTTTTGTCAGGGAGACTACTTGCTAAAATGTCTGCTTTGACAGATGCTTGACCTGGTTTAGTTCTGTTTCAGACCATTTTCATCCTTGTTTGTTAGCTTGGGTGACAAAGCTAACAAACAAGGATGAAAATGGTCTGAAACAGAATAATTTCACAACTAATTAGTTGTGAAATTATTAAAATGTGAACATAATGAATGTTCCCCCGTGTCGTGTTCACTGCCCCCCTAGTGACTGAATTGTGAATTCTCCAGCATTTCAATGGGCGAGAGGCAGTGTACACCCTGGACAGTAACAATGTAACAATGAAATCAAGCCCCTGTCAGGGTGCAGTGATGCCTACTGCACCCTGGACATTTTTCTGGCACCTTCCTCCTTCCATACAGTCCAGTTCCTCACTCCACCACTGATTCCTGCCACCTGCTGCTACTAATTAAGCCGGGCTCTTTCCACCTGCCAACCTCCCTACATAAGCTTACCTCAGTCTGCCATTACCCGTTGGATTGTCTGCTAACAACCGCTCTGGAGCACCTCTAGTATCCCTCCTTCCTGCTGCTCCCCTGCCCGCACCAGCCTTCGTCCCTCATCGCCCTCCTCGCAGTCTTCTTCTCCTCACCTCAGCCTCACTCACCCTCCTCCTGCCTGTCTGTGACTCTCCCTGCTGTGCTGCTGGCTCTTCCCCGACCCCAGCGCTCTCCCGCTTTCTCAGGAGGCTTCCTGGCTCCCAGCGTCTGCCTGGCTCCACAGCGCAGCACCCGCAGTCCTCCAGTTACCTCCGGTCCGCCTGCTCCTGCCATCTCCATCATCCCTTCCCAGCCTGGTAAAGACTGTCGCTCACATCCTCCACTACTCATCAGTTTTCTAGAAAAGCTCTTAAACAAGGCTCTGTGTTTGGGTTCATCAGAATGTTTGCTGACAGTTTCCGATTCGATTTAAGTTCCCAAGTTCATTTTTTTTTACATTTTTAATAAAACGAATAGCTCATATAACCAACATGATTCTTTTGTTTGAACATCTGCGTTTTTATCCTTGTTTATAACTGTAATTTTTCAGTAAGATCGCTGTAATTACAATTTTTACTTTTTTTACACCTATGTCATTGTGTATCATAAATCCTTTTATGATCAAACGGTATTTTAATCACTTGAACATGTATGTCTTCATATCAATCTCAACCTGTTCTATAAATAAAGCAAAACTTATATTCAGACGCTGGTGAAGATTGTCAGTCATCCAGGTCATGATCATTCCAAAAAAATTAAAAAACAAAACTGGACTTTTTTTTCCAAAGTTTGAAGACATGTTTCTTCCCATCCAGAAAGCTTTCTCAATTTTTTTTTTTTTTTTTTTTTTTTTTTGCTGCTCTAGTGGCTCGCTTTTTCCGAAAGTAGGCTGACAGGAAGGGGGCAGAGACATTCGGCAAAGGACCGCAGGTCGGATTCGAACCCGGGTCGACCATGTTGAGGACTAAGGCCTCTGTATATGGGTCACGCTACCCACTGCGCCACATGTGTGCCCAGCTTTCTCAATTTCAAATGTCTGGAGTTGTGTGGAGGTCCAAGCTTTATATTATTGCCCAACAAAGGCCCTTTTATGGCTTAGATAATAATAATAATACATTTTATTTGTAATGTACTTTACATTTAAGAAAAATTTCAAAGTGCTACAGGTAAAATCATCATAGAAGGGTAAAATCAAAATTTAAAACTAAGCATCGCTTTAAAACACTTATGAATAAAATCAATAGCATAATTGTAAAATGTTAAAAGTCATATGTCCTGCTAAAAAGAAATGTTTTTAATCCTTTTTTAAAAGTCTGAAAAGTCTGTGGTTCCCTCAGATGATCAGGTAGGGCATTCCAGGTCTGAGGAGCGGCAGAGCAGAAGGCACGGTCACCCATGGTGCTTAGCTTAGTCTTGGGGAGGAGGAGGTGGTTTAAGTCTTTTGAGCGGCGGGATCGTGTTGTAGTGAGAGGGGTGAGCAGTTCCTTCAGGTATAGTGGGGCATTTCCATAGATGCACTGGTGGGTGAGAAATGAGATCTTGTATTCAATCCTTGCAGAAACAGGGAGCCAGTTAAAAGAGTGGAGAATGGGTGTGATGTGTTCATACTTTCGGACTCTCATCAGCATCCTTGCAGCACTGTTTTGAATATATTGTAGTTTCTGCAAACTCTTGTTAGGCATCCCGATGAGAAGTGCATTACGGTAGTCCAGCCTGGAGGAGACAAAGGCATGGACCAGTTTTTCTGCATCAGCCAAGGTGAGTGTAGAACGAAGTTTTGAAATATTTCTTAGATGATAGAAGGAGATTTTGCAGAGTTGTTTGATATGGGGTTCAAAGGTTAGTTGTGGATCAAATCTTAGGCTGTGTCTCATTCCGCCTACTTTCGTCAGTGCACTGCTGATGTGCACTGACCCACTTACTGCCGTAGTGCCCACTTTCGACCGTTAGTATTGTTCCAAAAGGAACACTTACGTTAAAACACTTACCGGAAATGACGGGATGACGTGACGAACGCAACACACGTGACCGCAAATTTTTCAGACCGCCAAAAAATATATGCCGGCGTTTTTTTAAAATATAAAAACAATCGTTTACATACACAGCATGTTGAAATTACATCGCCTCCGACGTCAAATACGTCCTCCAAATATTGGCTGAACATGAGGTATGTTCGTGTATTTTACAAACACCCATCGAGCACAATGCCTCGTATTACCACCATTACTTACATTTATATGATTGCGGTGTCGCAGCTCCGGCTGTCTCGGCTGAATTGTCTGCCATTATTTTCAAAATAGGAACATCTTCCCGACGTCCTTAGCCCCTCCCTTTCCGCTTTGTAGTCAAGATGGCGTCCGTTTAGTGCGAGTAGTGTCCATCGTTACACACTGCATTTTGTGACCGTTTTTAGGGGGTCATCCGGGTACTTTCAGTGCACTGACTTTTTGTGTTATCTACATTACCTACTTAAAACTAAGTGTTCGAAGTGTAGAAGTAGGCGGATTGAGACACAGCCTTACACTGAGATTGGTGACTGTTGTGGAGAGGGGAATGTCCTGGCCAGAGATGGTTATACCAGTAATGGAGGATGACTGGACTTGGTGTGATGTGCCAACAAGGATTGCCTCGGTTTGGAGCTGTTCAACTGGAGAAAATTGTGTTTCATCCACATCTTTATCTCCTCCAGGCAGGCAGTGAGTTTTGAAGATGGTGATGCTGTGGTTGAAGCTGCAGTAGGATGAGATTTTATGTACAGTTGTGTATCATCAGCGTACAAGTGAAATGAGACTCCATGATGGCTGATAACATGCAAATTAAACCAAAACTGGTCCCCCTTAGTAATGGGGAGTCGTTAGGGTCATTATTGGGCTTACAGGAGTGATCTTGTGCTCATTGTATGGAGGTGAGCATTGAGGTGAAGTTTGGTAATAATCAACCCTGTGTTACTGTGTTATAAATTTTAGAGAGTTGGAACCTAATGCCTCCTCCTCTGTTTAAGGTTGGTTTTTCTCTTTTAACGTAGATGCCGTCCTTCACACCCCTTTCAAACCATATGTCTTCTTTGTCCAAAATTTTAACACGTTTGTCCTCAAAGAGTGTCCTTTGTCCTTAAGGTATAGGTGGACAGCAGAGTCTGCACAGAGAAGACAAAATATTTATACCATGCTGGTCGGTGCAAGGATGCCAAGGTTCTTCACAACAAAGCAGTGAGCAGGAGAGGTAGAGAACAGGAGCTCTTTTGAAAACATTCAAACATTGTTCAACAACCTAGGAATCCTAAAAAAAGTAAACCTTACATGTGATTATTTGCAATTTTAACTGAGGATTAAGGACTTTGCTTAAGAAGTTCTTGGATTAACTCGTCTCTGCGTTCCTATTTGTCTGGGCCTCGGTAATTTGATCTATAAGTTCTGAGTGCCTGGTCAGGAAAGGTTAAGGTTCTCTGAAGCTTTCTGTTTTCAACACCCCTGAAACCCCAAAACCCTTTACAGTCAGTGTTAGGTGTCAGGTAAGCGGCCTCGTTGTCTCTCTGGGTCCAGCCTGGTTCCACCAGCTCTGACAAGTTTACAACAGGGCCAGACCACAGCAGCTTGTCCCTGGGTGCTGTGACTATTGCATTTCCTTAACTCTCTAACCTTTTTTAATACTATAAAAAAACCTACCATTCCCTCTTTTATTCCACTGTTCTTGCCATTTCTTCTTGATATACATTTTAATAATATTCTTTACCTCATTTTTACTTATTTTAATATTTAAATCAACATCCTTTTTTGCAGCACTCTTAGCAAAACTATCAGCAAACTCATTCCCTATAACACCAATGTGAGGAGGAATCCAAACATGAGAACCATCATTTCTAATCCTAAAAATTGAGTGCATTATATCAAATATAATATCTTGCCTTGATTCTGAATTAAACTCTAAAATACTTATTAATGCACTATTTGAATCTGAACAAATTAAAACCTCCCTCTCTTGTTTCCTCAATCCATTCTAAAGCCATTTAACATAGCCATTAATTCACCTGTATGAATTATGTGGCTTGTTATCATCATCCAGGGATGATGTCACAGCTAGCAGCATTCATCCTTCTCCAGGAGTGAATGCTGCATGTCAAGACTTTGATGCAATCAACCAATCTGTATAATCTGATTAAATTTGACTTTGTAAAGTGCCTTGAGATGACATGTTTCATGAATTGGCGCTATATAAATAAAATTGAATTAATATTGAATTGAATGTATAGTTCTCTAGATCAGCGGCCTCTTTAAAGACACCCCAGTCTGTGTGTTTGAAACAGTCCTGTAAAGCTGAGCAGACCTCCTCAGCCCAAAGCTGAATGGTTTTGATCACCGGTCTGGTTCTGTAGATCAGTGGTTTGTAAGCAGGGATCAGTTCCACAGAGATGTGATCTGATCAATCAAAGTGAGGGGCTGCAGCAGCTTTATATGCTCCTGGGATGTTACAGTAAACTTGATCTAATATATTAATGTCTCTGGCCAGGAACCTAATGAAACATTTTCCCCTAATCAGTCACTCTTTCCTATCTAAGTATGTCACATTCTGTGCCTCCAGAGTCCATTTATCTTTAATTTCCATGGTAACCAATCCTGCAGTCCAGTCTCAGTAATCTCACAATCTAACAGTTCCCCCTGTTGATGTGCCCAAAAAAAGCACATAATAACAAAACTGTTCAAATGTCCGTTAGACAACTTTATTGTCTTTTTGTATACACAGAGTACATACAAGAGGAAATTTTGACTACAGTGTGGATTTTTATAGTGTTGGGTCAGTTTCTATGTTAATACCAATAAATAAATAAAAAGTATGTGGCTTGTTATTGCTACCTTGTCACTTCCATTCCATATCTTGTGTTAAGCGGCCACGTTTCCGGTTTTTAGATCTTTTTAAAAACACACTTTTGTTTCCTTGCTTTTAATGCACTGTGATCTTGTCGTGTATGGCATTTGAAAATACTCTTGCTGTGAACCTGAGTTTTAGCTTTTGATGTTTGTGTGTGTGTGTTTAACTTTTTTAACCTTTTCTTGTTTTAATGTACAGAACTTAAGTCACCCATGTGGTTTTTAAAATGTATTTTAGAAATAAAGCTGACTAATGATTAATTGAATTGCTGTTGGAGTTTTTACAATTTCCTTATGATTCCTGTAAGCAAATAATTACAATAATTACAACCCCAGCTAATCTGTTTTGTTGATATATTTTTTTAATAAAAGTAGACTTTGCTTTTTAAAGTTAAATATTATTTGAGGATATAGAAAATAAATAAGATTACGCATCCTGATGTGAAAATTGTTTAGTAAATCACTGATTTTTAATGTTTTTTGTACTTTTTTATTATTTTTTGTTTTTTATAATTTCCTATTTTTTTCTAGACTAACTGTGAATTAAAGCATGATGACAGAATAATAAACAAATGATTTAAAGAATTTGCCAGTCCATCAAAAATGCTCTTTTGTTTTATGTTTTTTTAACTAATGTGTCTAACAGAGAAACACAAACTGTGATCAGAACAATTCTCTCAAAGTTAAAAACACAACACTTCACTTCAAAGTGAAGTGTTGTTTTGTTTGCTTTACAGTTCAGACTGTTCATTCTTTTGTGAGTGATAAAAAGGCAATAAAGGAATCTGTGTCTGTAT
Organism: Fundulus heteroclitus; assembly: GCF_011125445.2. Taxonomy (NCBI): domain Eukaryota; kingdom Metazoa; phylum Chordata; class Actinopteri; order Cyprinodontiformes; family Fundulidae; genus Fundulus; species Fundulus heteroclitus. The sequence continues at coordinate 3,828,274 of NC_046384.1, forward strand.
CGGTGGTAGTCGAACATGAGATCAAGAAGCCATGCAGGGTGTGAACAAAGCAGGAACTGAGCAGTAGTCAGCCTTAATCATTTGATCAAAGGTTTGCCGTTTAATAGCAAACATCTTTGATGATGTTATAACAGCCAATCAATCACTTTGACAGTTATCACCGAGCTTCATTTAAGGCCTTTGCACTTTACTCACATGTGCAAAATTTGGTTTTGTTTTTTTTCCTTTACAATAACAGCATGAAATTGTCTTACATAGAAACCAAACAACAGTTTGCTCTCCTTGAGCATTAGAGCTGCAGTGGAAAGCATCACTTCCCCAGGCTGGCATTTCTGTTAATGCCGAGGCCAGGATTGTAATTAACTTTAGTTAGAAAGGGAGAGGGAGGGTGGTAGAGAGGGAGAAAGACAAAGTGGTAGACAGAAAGGAAGGAGTGGTGTACAACCAGCGATGATTAAATTTTCTCCAAAATCCTGATGGAACGCAACAGATGGTTATTGCTGAGCAAACGAGAAAATGGGTGAGACATTATGACATTACATGAAAACGTATTTACCATATACTGTGTGAAAAAGGGAATGTGTCCCAGGGAAAGTGCAACTGTGCATATCACACACACAAGGAGTCTGAATACTGACATGCAAACAGCACCAACAGTGTCATTAGGACCGTTCTGAATTAGAGGAAGAATAATAGGTACGGAGTCCAGCACCTGATTAGATTCACTACTGACGGTGCACATGTCTTCCTGTGGCCTGGCAATGACTGTACAGAGTGTAGAAATTGATTTTACTTAGTAATTAACTGCTTAAAATGTTTCACTATTTTTAAATTTGTGATAAAGATAATTAATAAAAAAAAAACAATGGTGTGCTGCGGTTCCCAAAAACTGATTATTACAGCTATTATTGCAGTGCTAAAAATTCTCTTGGATTTCAGAAACTTGAGGTTTCTTTAGTCTTGATGGACGTACATTTTGTGCAGCAGCAATGCGCCCCTAGATCAACCATTCATGCCTTATGGCTGAATCATAAAGATTTCAATCTGAAAAACTCACACAGAAAGAAAAGGCAATTAGAAGAATTTTATTGATACAATATTTTAAGAGTTTGGCGCTCAGACCTCGGCAGGAAAAATTCACGCTGAATTATACTTCAATATGCATAAGCAGGCGTATGAGAATAGGGATATTTCCCCCCGGGTCTGAAACTGGTGGTGGAGTAGAGATAGACAATGTTTAATCAGTCCATATGCTGATCTGTTTGAGCTAGATGTCCAACTTGACAAACACAGGTTTGCATGAACTGTCCATGATGAGCAAGCATGAAGCGACAGTGGAGAGGAAAAACTCCCCTTTGGGAAGAAACCTCTGGCAGAACCAGGCTCAACATGGTGGTCTTCTGCCGGACCGTTTTAAGGAGTGACTGGGAATTCCATAAGAGTCCAGGAGGAATTACACTCTGATAGGGACGAGGTTGAAGGAGGACCGTAGGAAAGCCAGGCGGAGCCTTGCTACAATGGTGGAGAAGGGGATGGAGATGGGTTGAATCCGGTCATCAGAGTCCAAACTGGACGCTGCACGCCACCGCTTGCTCGCTGAGCAGAAGGCCGAGACGAGGATGTGGAGTTCTTTTTAAGATGAACCCAGGATGCTGATTGGCTTTGAGGAGGAGCAGTTCAAAACTGATTGGCTTGTGTCGGAGGCGGATGAGTCCCTGATTGATGGAGGTAGGCAATAGAGTTTCTTCAGTCTGAATTTTCGCTTAAGCTGCATTTCAATCTGAAAAACTCACACAGAAAGAAAAGGCAATTGGAAGAATTTTATTGATACAATATTTTAAGAGTTTGGCGCTCAGACCTCGGCAGGAAAAATTCACGCTGAATTATACTTGAATATGCATTAGCAGGCGTATGAGAATAGGGATATTTCCCCCAAAAATTGCCGAGGTCGAGGCCAGTGCATCAAACAGGCCGGTTGCCACGAAGGCCTACCAAAGTTGAGTGAGATGAATGGGGAGATGAGGGAGGTGTATGTTGAGGTGCATGAATAGAGATGGTCAGTCTCAGGATAATACTTGGAACTGAAAGGCTTGCAAAGGGGAACGTCTAAATCGAAATACTTGGACCTCAGCAGGAAACATAAATCAGGAAACATGATTTATACTTTAACGTAGATAAACAGATGTATGAGAATAGGAATGTTCCCCCCCCAAAAATGCTGAGGTCCAGGCCATGCACGTGATGAATGAACAATGATAGCAGGGACCATGTTGGGAAGCATCCAGGGGACATGGGAGGGAACACACAGGGAGCATAGAAGGGAACATGGCAGAGAACACACAGGGAGCATGGCAGAGAACGCAGGGAACATGGCAGGGCAGGCCGCATGCAGCCAGTCCAAGCGGATGCCAAACTGCACCAGAGTTGCAGCGGTTTAATAACAATTGTTATCAATGGGGTACCGCGAGCGAGCTATTTTTAGAAACACAACGTCACGATGACGTCACATCACGTGGGGCAAACTCCGGAAACCCGCCGCTGTTTTGCTTTAAAAGGGACGTGCGTTAGCCTAGGTTTTACTCGGTAAACGACTGCTTTTTCCAAATTTAAAACCATGGTTGTTAAACATTGTTGCTATGGAACGTGCAACAGCGACTCGAGGTACGCTGATCGGCCGCATATGAAGGATGTTTTCTTCAAGACTGCCAAGGAGAAATGTGTGCGCTGGGTACACCGGTCCGGTCGGCCTACACAACAGTTCAACCCGTAAAAACTTACCAAATTCAAGTACATATGTAGCAAGCATTTTGTCGGAGGAAAGGGCACAACCGAAGAACATCCTGACCCAATTCCAGCGACATCAAGTCAAGGTAAGAGTATTTTGGTGGCCGACATGTTAATAAAGTAGCGCCTGCTACCATGACAGCATATAGGCTATCATGGTAGCAGGCGCTAACATGATACCCTGCTACCAGGATAGCTTACTCAAAAACATTTCAAATGAGACAAACATTAAACATATACCCATTCTTGGACGGTGATTGCAAAAAAAAACAAAAAAAAAAAAAACGGCCGACGCTGCCATGATCGCCGCGCAGGAAAAAAAACAAAGCTTACCGTTCATCAACTCTGCCAGTTTTCCAGTCTTTTTAAGCCCTCGAACCTCAAGCCATCGTTTGAGCTGAAGGTTGGTGTGTTCTTCGACAGTGCGACCAGTAATCCGTGTGCCTGGGTCATCGTCTTGGGAAAGTTTAACGGCTGTAAAGTCGGTCATATCGCTGGTTCTGTTGCGCTTGTAATAGCTGGTTGCTACGGGCGTTCTCTACCTGTATGTCCTACCTAAGCGGCAAAAGGGGCGTTGCTCTTGAGACGGTGACGTCACGTGCGCGGTACCCCATTGCTGAATTTAAAATGCACTTCATACTCCAACCAGTAGGTGGCAGCAATGCCACCACAAGCCCGGTGGCTACCGGCAACACCAGAAGAAGAAGAAAAGGAAAACAAACAGTGAAATGAAACACGTTCGCCTGAATAGAGGACGAACATGGGTGAATACATATTACCTGAGCTGGCTCCGAACGCATTAGCGAGTGAATGAGAGAGTAGATCCGGCTGAAAAGTTGCGGCCGGGACGAGCGGCAAGGCGGCACCGCAAAGCCGATGAAAACCAGAGGAGGTCCCGGATGAGTCGGCGGATCCGCGAACCAAGAGCCAGCCCCACGGGATCAGTTTGAGAAAGACCCCGGCGCTATGAAGCGAAACTGACCGGAACTTAGGCAGAGTTGGGACGCGTCGCTTGCGAGTTCTTTGCGCCAGGAATCGGAGCTGACGAAAACAGAGGTCGGAAAGGAAGATGTGCAGCTAGACGGTATTCCTATGGCAGGAGGATTTCAGGATAACTTATTATCCCTTGAATCCAGTCATCAGAATCCAAACCGGACGCGGCACGCCACTGTTTGCTCGCTGAGGAGAAGGCCGAGACGAGGATGTAGAGTTCTTTTAAGATGAACCCAGGATGCTGATTGGCTTCGAGGAGGAGCAGTTCAAAGCTGATTGGCTTGTGTCGGAGGCGGATGAGCCTCTGATTGATGGAGGTAGGCAATAGAGTTTCTTCAGTCTGAATTTTCGCTTAAGCTGCATGTCTATGAACCTTCGCCAGAAGGAGTGCTTGCTGGTCCACCATGTTTTGTCCATGCGGGTCTATCCACATAGTTAGAAATTTTCCCAGGTGGGCATTGTGGAAAATTTTGGCCGCGCTGTTCAGGAACAGACTGTAGCTGACTGCTTCACAGGCATCCTGCTCAAATTATTTTACCGTCATAGGAGAGAGGCAGAAACATTTCCCAACATGCATATTTGTTATTGGTGAAAACACGCTTAAAGTGTAGAAGGTCACAGAAGAATCAAGAAAAAAATTATTTAAAGCGCTGGAGGTTTTACTTACGGTTGCTGCTAAGGTTGGTGAGCTCTTGTTTTCATATAGGTCCAGGCTGGTGTGAATTGGTTTTTACCCTTAATGAATGAAATCATAACTGGAAAACTACCTTTTGCATTTATGGAAGCAATTACACAATTTAATAATTGTGTGAAAAGAAAAGCAAAAGAAGGAGAAATCTGTGAGACAAAAATGCTTCAAGGCGCTGTATTTGTGACTGTAGCTGGGTAAATGTGGCTCTGAGTGCTGGATATGGCTAAAAGAAAGCCGTTTATTTACATTTTCATGTGAAAATAGCAGAGCAATTGGATGATTATTTGGCCTATTTGTAGGGTAAAATTTCCATGATTTACTTTTACTGTGTATATAGATCTTTTCTAGAGGAATGTGACAAAGGAAACAAGGAACATAACAAGGAAGAAGGAAGAGAGTTTTTGTAATCTTGAAGAATTCGTCTGTTTTAAGCATTTAAAATCTAATATTTCATTGTCAGAAAGATACAACCTGCGTAAATAGAGCCAGTTTTCAAATTATTTAATTTAATCATTTGTTGAATCACGATTGCATGTAATTAAGCACATTTACTGTGTTTTTATCAAGATTTTATCACAATCAAGTCTAGTGTGTGGTATCTTATTTTTACGTCACCACATCTTGACTTTTACTTTTATTTTTCAACATGGCGCATCACACGGCAGATCAAACCTGATTTCAGCCATTGCAGGAGAACAACATCGTCTCATCGCAGCAGCAGCAGCAGCAGCAACTCTCTGATGGACACACAGAGAAAAGGACCGCTGACCATACGGACCACCAGTAGTGTTCTCGCACAGCCAGTCAACCTGGTCACTTTGGGAATCTGCTCCATTCAGCTGGGACAACCTCCCTGATAAGCCAGTCCAGACAACAAGCCTCTGATTGTCCATCAGGCTGACCAACCTCATCACTTCTCTATAGCTAGATTACAGCTGCATCCATTGTGGGAGAGGATTGAACCTTAAAAAAAGAGACATAGACAAAGCAGACACCGCAACTTCTCTCAGCGACCAGCAGGGGGAGTATTTTATTGCGGACTTGTCTTCATTCATCTTCATTCCACAGCAATCCCAACCATATGGGGTAACTTTCAGCCTTTATAGGGATGCAGTATGACGTAGATGGAAACATGATATCTTCCTGTGCACATGGGCTGCTCCGGACCAAGAGTCCTTCCTCCCTAGTTGGAAGGGTGTGTGTGTGAAATGGTGTGTGTGTTCTTCCATTTCTGGGAAGTCTTGTAAACAGGTACCTCGATTGCTCAATGCAACAGAAACAGAGTAGGAGCCAAGAGTAGTTTAACAAAAGTTCCTTTGGCCTTACTTTACCTCTGTTGTGATTCAGTTAAACATTCTAAACTAATCATTCTTTGGACAGTGATTTCAGTTTTTAATACAAACAGGATTCATCCTTGGCAATAGTAAAAGATCAGGCCGTTCTCTTCAGTACCATATTGATGATTTCCATACCATCATCCATCCAGGTGATGTGACTGAACCCAACTTTTCTTCTGTCTGTTTATTGCTCCTACTCTACAGCTGGCTTGGACTAACTGCCACCCGATGATTAATTATGATATAACCCATACAGGCCACGGTAAATTAAACTGACTAGCTGACAGGTCTCAGTTCAGTTGTGCAATAAACTAAATACAATTAATTTAGATGGCAGTCTCATCAAGGCCATGTTGACCGCCAGCAGCTTCTGAAGGTGCTGATACATTAGACATCCTCCGAGTCCAAAAAGAAGGAATCCAAGTATCGTAAATCCAAATAAGTAGAATAAGTCCTGTAATTATTCTTAAAGCTTACACTCTGTCTTTTTAAGGGATGTGCTTGCTGCCCCCACACTGTCCTATTCTCCGTGTGGCCAGAGAGTCTTTGTTTAATGAATCCTTTAAAAAGCAGCTGAACACACTTTTATTTAGACAAGCGTTTAGTTAAATTTATGTGTTTTTGATGCTTTCCTTGTAAGCTGTTCTTGTGATGTTACTATTTAGTATATTTACACTTTAATAAATTAATTTCCTGATTTTCTTTCTTTTAAAATATAAAAAAACTTTACTTACTTTGTGTTTGCCAGTTGTTTCACTTGAACTAGATATCAATCTATGACTTTTAATCTGTAACAGGAGCTAAAATAGGGTTTGACGTTACCTTAATTCAGCTAACAAAGTTAGCAAACACATGTTGAGAACATAATCTCAATTAAGTAACTTTACATAAGATAATGGTCGTCTTCATTCAATTTGGTTACAATTTAGTTGCTGTTCAATAAAACTTCTACTTACTGAATAAACTTAACCAATTCAACTGTAATATCGTCAGAACTTCAACATTTATTTCAGGGTAAATGTGATAAATTATTAGGTTAATATAATAATCTTTATTGTCATTGCAACATACATCCCAATGAAACTTGTTCCCTGCATTTAACCCATCCCCATGGGGAGCAGTGGGCTGCCCCTGTGCAGCGCCTGGGGAGTAATCGGGGGTTAAGGGATGCAAGTACAATGCTCTAACCACTAGACCATCACTCCACCAAGTTTCCTTGGTAGGTCAGCAGGTAGAGAATCTAGCTGGCAGTTCCAATGATCCAGAGTTTAAATTCTGATGTAGTACACCCAGTCTTTATGTTTCTAGTCTCATGGAGTACTGGTGTTACTGATGGTGCAGAGACTGATATTAAATCTTCCAAAGGTCCTGAGTTCAAATCCTCTTAAGTATTGCAAGGTTTTAACATCAGAGAGGAAAAAGGATAGATGTGCTGGGAGAAGTGCCCAGTCCTTCAGTGGTCTCATGGTGTAGTGGCATTGTTGATGATACTGAAGGTCCTGATTTCTAATCCTGCTAATTCTTTTGTTATAAGAGTGATGGGGAAAATTTAGAAAAAATAAATGTGCTAGGAGAACAGGGGAGCCCTTGAAAGGTCCCATGGTGTAGTGCTATTGCTGATGTTACAAAGACTGATGTTCAAAGTCCTTAAGGTCCTGAGCTCAAGTCCTGTTAAGTCTTACCAAGTTTTGGTATCAAAATAATGGAAGTAAAAAAAATGTGCTTGGAGATTAGGTTATACAGTAAATGGTCTCATGGTGTAGTGGTGATGTTGGTTGTACTGAAAGATAAGTCAAGGTCCTGAGTTCTAATCCTTGCAAAGTTTTCTTATCAAAATAATATAACGGAATTTGAAAAAATAAATGCACTTGGAGAACAGGTCAGGGAGGAAAGGGTCTCGTGATGTTTGTGGTATAGAGAATGTGATTCAAGTTCCTGAGTTCAAATCCTCTTATGTTTTGCAAGGTTTTAACATCAGAGAGGAAAAAGGATAAATGTGCTAGGAGTACAAGTCAGAGAGCGAGTAGTCTCATGGTGTAGAGGTGATGCTGCTGGTACTAAAACTGAAGGTTCTGAGTTCAAATCCTGCTGATTCTTTTGTTATCAGAATGATGGGGAAAAAGATAAAAAATATAAATGTGCTAGGAGAACAAGTCTAAAGGGATTAGTCTCATGGTGTAGAGGTGATGTTGGTGGTAATGTGAAGGCTAGTCAAGGTTCTGAAGGTCCTGAGTTCAAATCTGGCTAAAGGTGGTGGGTAAAGTAAATCTGCATTGGGATCAGGTTAGAGAGTAAGTTGTGGTGGTTAGACAGTGTATGGTGTAGAGGTGTTGTATAGAGACAGATATTGGAAGGTGTTGTAGTGGGTTAGCTCCATCAGTGCAGGATGTTATCAGAATGGTGGTGGATAAAGTAAATGTGTAAATAAGTGGTGGTAGTAAGACTGTGTGGTGTTGTGGAGAGACAGATGTTGGAAGGTGGTGTAGGGTTAGATCCATCAGTGGTGCTGCATCTGGTACAAATCCTGCCTGAGCTTGGATCAAACCTCCCTCTGTGGTGCATTGGGGAGGGGGCTATGTCTGAACTACATGTCCAGGGGGAGGGAGGGGACAGTCCCTCCCCACTGCACCAAGGAGGGAGACCTAATCTAAATGCAGGCAGTATCTGAACTAGATGCAGCACCATGGAGAGGACAAACCATGAGACTATGCAAAACACTAATTTGCCCAAATCATCAATTGAAAATGAACTTTTACATAACCCTCTCAGTAGCACTACACCTCTAGCCTGTTCTCCTAGATCAAACCTCCCTCTGTGGTGGGTTGTTCTGGTTACATAGTTCAGACACAGCTCCACTCCTCAACCCACCACAGAGGAAGGTTTCTTCCAGGCTCAGGTAGGACTTGTACCAGATACAGCACCCCTGAGAACACCATTAACCTGCTCTCCTAGTACCCTCACAATTATGAAGCTTTGAATAGCCTTCTTAGTACTACCAACAACACCACCACTAAGCTGCTGCCCTACCATCATTCTGATTTCACTCTGTAAGGATTAACCAGGTCTGAACTCAGGACCTTCACTAGCCTTCTCAGTACTACCAACAACACTACTAGTACCACCACCACTACTACTACCTCCTCTCTAACCTGCTCCCCTTGCACATCCACCATCATGCTGATAACACTCTGTAAGGATTAACCAGATTTGAACCCAGGACCTTCAGAACCTTGACTAGCCTTCACATTACCACCAACATCACCACTACACCGTGAGACTAGTCCCTTCCTGACCTTTTTTCCTAGCGCATTTATCTTTTTATATTTTTTCCACATCATTCTGATAACAAAAGAATCAGCAGGATTTGAACCCAGTACCTTCAGTTTTAGTACCAGCAGCATCACCACTACACCATGAGACTATTCACTGTTTGACATGTTCTCCTAGCGCATTTATTTTTTTTCATTTCTTTACATTATTTTGATGATAAAACTTGGTAAGAATTAACAGGATTTGAACTCAGGACTTTGAATCATCTTCTCAGTACCACCAACAATGTCACTACACCATGAGAACATTGAAGCACTTCTCCTAGCACATTTATCCTTTTTCATCTCTGATGTTAAAACCAAGAAATACTTAATAGGATTTGAACCTAGGACCTTCAGAACTCTGAATAGCCTTCTCAGTACCACCAACATCACCACTATACCGTGAGACTATTGCCTCTTTCACCTTTTTTCCTAGCGCATTTATTTTTTAATTTTTTTCCATCATGCTGATAACAAAAGAATCAGCAGGATTTGATCTCAGGACCCTCAGAACTTTGAACACCAGTCTCTGTACCATCAATAACACCAGTACACCATGAGATCATAACCGTTCTATCCATCAGATCAGAAACATAAAGACTGGGTGAACTACATCAGAACTTAAACTCTGGATCATTGGAACTGCCAGCTAGATTCTCTACCTGCTGACCTACCAAGGAAACTACTCTAACCTAATAATTTATTTAAGTTTTGATAATATAAGCCATCACACCATAAGATTGTTCATACGAGTGACTGTTCTAGTCTGTACATTCAAGATTCATTGTGGAAAAAGAACTGGCAGAACAGTTTTATCTTCATAGGGAGTGAAAATTTTGTTGTTCCTAGTTTCCCTCCCTCCTCAGAATGATGATCTGGACATATGTCGTCCTATAAAACAAGAGGAATTTCAACATGGAGGATGTTTCCATGAGGATGTCGTCTGGCAAACAGCAATCATTAACTTTTTAACAAGATCTTAATGCAAATAACTTAAGATTTATTACTAAACATTTATTTAACCAGGAAAGTCACCATTGATAATCTGTTCTTAAGGAAGAACTGCCAAAAATGAAAACCCCTGCCATTCGTTGTCCATTTTTCATGGTCCCATGTCTTAATTTTGGTCTGCTGCAAAGAATCATCCATGAACTCCCATTCTCCAGTTCTCGCAGAATGCTCTCTGCTAGAATCTTTGCCAAAGGAAGTTCTTACAAAATCACATTGTCTAATATAAACATTCACCATCTTCTTCATCCATACTGTAGTGACCATAAATTGAAAGAAAAAAAACCCCAACAGTAAAACAGTCACAAACAAACATTTCAACCACTGTTCCCTCTATAAAAAAATAGTCATAAAAGGTCTTCCACCTTTTCCCCAGGTGTGAACCCCTTCAAAATTCAAAGAAGCAAAAATATTTTACAGTGATCTCAATTTCTTTGTATAAACACAATAAAGAATAAAACAGAAAATTTCTCTTTCTCTTTGCAGCATTACATTTCCTTGTTAAACCTTTTTGCAGCCTTTGCAAACATTATGACGTTTAAAATTTTAATCAAAAACTGGATTAGGCATAAATCAGTAACATCACCTTTTCTCTTTGGTCTCAGTCAGAGCTGGAGCTTTGCCACATGCACCAAGCACTACGCCTAGGGGGCAACAGATAAGTCTGGCTCATGAAAATCTTATTGTAAATCTGATAACAACATATTTAAAATAACAGTATCTAAAGCATCATGATCTGGTATTAAAGCCTTGCAAATCAAAATGATTTGGTCAAGAAAAAGAGGAATCTCTCTCCACTCTCTCCCGCCGTGCCCCCCTCCCCACCCTCACACCCGTGTTTGAACATGGCCTCCAAAAGTTATCACGAGTCAGGTGGGGAAAAAGAAGAAAAATGAAACGGCGGGATGATTCTCTCATGTTGCTTGGGGGTAAGACAACGTTTTAGGTTCCCCTCCTTCAGTAGAGGCTGAGGGAGAGAAGCAAACTTTTTACTGCTGTGGACAAATAAACATTGCAAAGCATCATTTCACATGAAGTCATTCATATCAACCTCTTGGACCCAATGAAACACATAAAAAATGATAAATGCAAAACCAACAGACATGAGAAATTATCCCAAATTCAGTTTGTTGAAATATTTGCTCTGAACAGCAGCATTAAAGTCTGTTAATCCAGATGAAGTTCTGCAGAATTTTAGGATTTTTAATAAGAAAAGATGCTCCAGATGAATCTTTGTTAGGGAGGCTAAACTTGTCATGATAATATGACATAATCTGTCATTCTAACAGAAACTGATAGGATGAGCTTTGTACACTCTCCATTGTTGCATTTCGTTCATTGTCTATTTGTTTCCTTAATCCCATGTCGACACGATGCCACCGGGTGGATCAGTGCGGTCAGGTTGGCACGAGCGGTGGAATAAACAGTGTTGGTACCAATGAACAAAAAAATGAAAGGTCAAGCAGCTTTGAGGTCCTCAATTTCCATGTCATTTATTTTCAACTTAAATCTCCAAAAAAATGTGCAAATGCAGTCCAAAAGTGCGTGGAGGTTAAGCAGTGAAGGTTTTAGCCCGTAGCAGAGAGCAGCAGAACAGCAGGTGATACTCCAAACTCAACTCTCCCCATGAATCAACAAGGTGGCTTTTTAAAGGGGCCACGCCCAACTAGGTAAAACCACTTTAAACCACTGGGGGTGCACAAACATTAGTTCTTTTAAAACCAATGTAAAATTCCTCCATAAAAAAAAAAGAATTATGTAGAAATGAACCCACCAATTAAATAGACAAAATCCTAAATCAAACACAGTTACAATAAATAATTCTCCAACAATTATAAAACCATTAACCCCACTCCGCCTTCTTCACTCTTAGTCTGGCCTGGAAGGTTTCAAATAGGTTGCTGGTCTCTGGAGAATCTCCTGAGAATCCAGAGTGCAGTGTGGATGTTCCAGCGTTTCAGGCATGTGTCTACTTCTCCAGTAACAAACCAGTTCTTTGTTACATACCACTTAAAATCTGTTAACTTGTTAATTTTACTCTATAATGGGTAAAACACAGCTGTCTTGAGTTGAAGTATATGTATAAGAGAAGTTCTGGCATCTTTTTTTTTTTCTTTTTTTTTTTTTTTACAAAACTACCTTTATTATATTTGTCCACCGCAATGCGTAAAGAAATATTAAAAACGTAAAACATATTATTTTAAGACAAATTGAGAATATAAAAAAAATCTGAGATTAAATAATAAACCCATAATTAATGTATTAAAATGTATTTGTATGGTGACTAAAAACTGTGTTTCATAATGGAATCTAAGTATTTTGTTGTTGTATTCCTAAATGCAGGGTCAATGCTTAAATACATGCAAGGAGAAACTCAAGTCCAGGAGAAAGATTCAGATCAACCATCCACCAGCAGCTCAGCTACAGAAGGTCAACTGCCTCCCAGCAGACCTGCAGACTCTACAACAGCACCAGCCCTGACAAGCAATCTCCAGCTACGAGTTCAGCTACAGATCCAACATCTGCAGCTGTGGAGATGGTGCAAAGAGGTCCTTTTAAAATTGGCCCTGATTTAAAGTTTCCAAAGAGACCCAAATGAAGGAAATTTCATACTAGCCTCTATTTCAAGTTTCCTCCAAATGGAGAGAAGGTTAACAGCAGCTGGGTTGTGTACTCCCCACAGAACAATGCAAGCTGTTAGGTATGAAGCATTTAAAGCTGACTGCAGAGGCCACAGTGATTGGTCTAACATCAACACCCGTTTGAGGAGTCATGGGTGGATGGAGAGAACTGGACAAACGGCTGAAGAATGGGATGCCATTAGATCTACATGTGCTGAAACTGCTAGAGGCAGAGAAGAATCACTTAGTCTCAATCACTCTCTCACTGGACTCAAGAAATGTGGCTTTTAGGGACTCATCTTCGTCTTTGTGAGCCAAACAATGGCAGTTCTTGAAGGAAGTAAAGCTCAGGGCAACATAGGACCCTGTAACGGAGAATCACTTCAATTCAATTCAATTTATATAGCGCCAATTCATGAAACATGTCATCTCGAGGCACTTTACAAAGTCCAAATCAATCAGATTATACAGATTGGTCATTCCAAAAACAGTAAAAAACAAAGCGACTGGACTTGTTTTCCATAGTTGAAGACGTTTCGCTTCCACTCCCGGAAGCTTTCTCAATTCAAAAAGTCTGGAGTAATGTGGAGTAACAAGCTTTATACCATTGCCCAACAAAGGCCTTGCAATGGCTTAGATAACATGCAAATTCAATCGAAACAGGTCCACTCCTTAGTAATGGGCGGTCGTTAAAGCCATTAAGCCAGCAGAATGGACCGAAACTGGTCCACTCCTCTGTAACGAGGAGTCGTTAGGGTTGTTGTTGGCCTGGCTTAAAGGAACAATGTTTTGATCACCCGAATGAGGGTGAGAGTTAAGGTGACGATTGGCCGGAATTAATCATATAGCTGTGTTGTAAGTTTTTGAGAGTTGGAACCTAAGGCCTCCTCCTCTGTTTAAGGTTGTTTTTTTTTTCTCTCTTAACGTAGATAGCTTCCTTCACACCCCTTTCAAACCATCTGTCTTCTTTGTCCAAAATGTGTACATTTTGGTCCTCAAAAGAGTGTCCTTTGTCCTAAAGGTGTAGGTGGACAGCAGAGTCTTGTCCTGAGGAGGTAGCTCTCCTGTGTTGAGCCATGCGTCTGTGGAGAGGTTGTTTGGTTTCTCCAATATAAAGATCAGAACATTCCTCACTGACTGAACTGCATACACCACTCTGCTCATCTTAGGTTTGGGGGTTTGGGGGCTAAACCTAAGGACACCTAAGGACACTTAGGTTCCCTGTTAGTTCCCTGTTCGTTTTTTGTAAAACCGAACAGGGAATAGAACAAAGAACACATAACAAAGCCAAGGCATACTTTTTTAAAATGCATTTATTAGGTACAAAATACACAAATACATATGCAAATCAAAAAAGGATAAAAAAAAACTGAAGAATATTTGAAATAAAATATGTTTCTATACTCCTAAACATGTTTATAGCTGTGGGTTTTATGTACTTTAAGAAATGGTGTATATATTCTTATTTCCCTAACCATAACTGGGAAACATTTCTGCTATTAAAAAAATGAACACACACGTATTTCTGTATTTATTTGTAAAATATGCAATATTTACGCAAATACTGGTACGGATCAGGTACTAACAGGCTTCTTTGTCGTTTCAGAAGAGGGGGAAGGGCCCATGTAACCGCAAATAGATATTTTTTTTTCATTTAACAATTTAAAAATGCAAATTTTAACAATATACAAGTAAACATAAGACGTCATACAAAAACAACTGTTAGGAAAGAAAATGAAAATAAAAACAACAGTGTAGCTCATATATCGTGCTAACATTTCTGAAAACTTTAGGCAGTTTTATTTCCTAATATTCTGACAAGGCGTAGAGATATTTGATATAATTCAAAAGTGCTTGAAAGTTTGGAGAAGTCTTAAAAAATCTGCACAGGGAGCAGAGAAAAAAAGTGTCCGAGCAGGCAGAGCTCTCTGTCAGGGGCCCATGTCACTTGGAACCAAACAAAGACAAAAGCAATGTCCTACAAAGACTTGAGCGTACTGTAGGGATTAAGGGGAAAGCATTAGGCTGGTTTAAATCTTATCTGTCGGACAGATTCCAGTTTGTTCATGTTAATAATAAATCTTCAAACTCTTGGGTCACTTGTGGAGTACAACAGGGTTCAGTCCTTGGACCAATTCTCTTTACTATACATATGCTTACGATTGGCAAAATTATCAGATAGCATGGCATTAATTTTCACTGTTATGCTGATGACACTCAGCTATATTTATCCATAAATCCTGATTATTCCAATCAGTTACTTCAACTACAGGCATGTCTTGATGACATCAAAAGCTTGATGACAGTTTTCTGCATTCAAATTCTTACAAGACAGACGTTGTAATCTTTGGACCAGAGTCCTCAAAAAATAAACTTCTTAATCAATCACTTAATCTGGATGCCATTAATTTGGCCTCTGGTAATAAAGTAAAAAATCTTGGTGTTATTTTTGACCAAGACATGTCATTTAAATCCCATATTAAACAGGTTTCCAGAGTTTCCTTTTTTCACCTCCGGAATATCGCCAAAATTAGAAACATTCTGTCCAGGGGTGGTGCTGAAAAACTAGTCCATGCATTTGTTACTTCAAGGCTGGCTATTGTAATTCTTTACTATCAGGAAGTCAAAAAAATACAGTTCAAAGTCTTCAGCTGAACCAAAATGCTGCAGCAAGAGTTCTGATGAAAATCAACAAGAAGGATCATATTTCTCCAATTTTAGCTTCCCTTCATTGGCTTCCTGTTAAATCAAGAATAGAATTTAAAATACGTCTTCTAACGTATAAAGCCCTTAATAATCAAGCTCCATCATATATCAGAGCTCTGATCACAACAGAAAGGCTTCTTTTCTGTGTGGATTCTCATGTGTCTGTTTAAAGCTTTTTTGTGGCAAAATTTTTGTCCACATAGATCACAACAGAAATGCTTCTCTCTTGTGTGGATTCTCGTGTGTTTGTTTAAAGCAGATTTTTGGATAAATCTTTGTCCACATAGATCACAACAAAAAGGCTTTTGTCCTGTGTGGATTCTCATGTGTGTGTTTAAATGTGATTTTCGGCTAAATCTTTGACCACAAAGATCACAACAGAAAGGCTTCTGTCCTGTATGTATTCTCATGTGTTTGTTTAAAGCTGATTTGTCGCAAAATCTTTGTCCACATAGATCGCAACAGAAAGGCTTTTCCCCTGTATGGATTCTCATGTGTCTGTTTAAAGCTGATTTGTGGCTAAATCTTTGTCCACATAGATCACAACAGAAAGGCTTTTGTCCTGTATGGATTCTCATGTGTTCGTTTAGAGTTGATTTTTGGCTAAATCTTTGACCACATAAATCACAACAGAAAAGCTTTTCCCCTGTATGGATTCTCATGTGTCTGTTTAAACCTGATTTGTGGCTAAATCTTTTTCCACATAGATCACAACAGAAAGGCTTTTGTCCTGTATGGATTCTCATGTGTGTGTTTAAATTAGATTTTTGATTAAATGTTTGTCCACATAGATCACAACAGAAAGGCTTCTGACCTGTGTGGATTCTCATGTGTGTGTTTAAATTAGATTTTTGATTAAATCTTTGTCCACATAGATCACAACAGAAAGGCTTCTGACCTGTGTGGATTCTCATGTGTGTGTTTAAAGTAGATTTTCCAATAAATGTTTTGCCACAGTCTTCACAGCTTAGCTTTCTTCTTTTCTGGACTTTCCTAGATGACTCCACATTTTTCTTCTCCATAGAACATTTCTTATATCCAGAGTCTGACAGGTGTTTCAGCTCAGAGAGAGGGCGTTCTTCATCACTGTCCTCTTCATCCTCCTCAGTGTCTTCAGTCTCTAAAGAAATTGAAGCATCTCCATGATCTTGTATCCTGGTGGATTCTTCTCCATCATTCTTTTCCGGAAGCTCTCTGCCTTTAATCTCATCTGGATAAAACTGTAAGAGCAGCAGAGACTGTTCATCCTCCAGACTATTTTTAGGAGGAACAGAGACTGGAAACCTGATGGTTTTAATCACCTCCTTCCCAACAATCAGCTTCTGTTTAAAATCTGCAGGAAACATTGAAACACATTATGCACATTAGAAAGTATTTTGATGTCAGCTTGAACTGAGGCACATTTTAATAAATACATATTTGGTAATTTAGTTGATATTTGATTTAACTACAACTGTTTCTTGTTGTTATTTTTGCATTGTTGTTTCTTATGTATTGTTTGTTTTCAGTTACTGGCAAAAGTAATCGCACACTTGGGCATTTTTCATGTTCTGTTGCCTCACAACCTGCCAGGTAAAATGGATTGTTGGATAATTTAGTTTGCACCATTTTATCTAGCAGACATGGAACCGAGCACAAGCGATCATAGTGGATTGAGAAGAGTTTATAATTTTTGAGCGTGCGGGGGTGTGATGTTTAAACGCTGAATACCTGTCTCACTGCGAGCTCAAACAAAAGACACTAATATCGCTACAGAAGTGGGTATACGTAATTCTGACTGGAAAATAAGCGGGTATACGCCACATACTCGCGTACACCCTGGACTACACTGTCCGACTTCATGTGAAGCATTGACACCCATTGTGCAGCTTAATTTCTTTTACAAACACGGCAAAATCCTTCATCTTTACCGTCAACAGGCTGCAGCCATGTCCTGAATTCCTCGTTTTCCATCCACTTTTGTTGAAATTAGCATTTTCCCCATTCTCTAGCTCTTTCTCCACCTCGACTCCCTTTCCCGAACATTGTAAAAACATACGGCTTTACGATCAACCAGAAGCAGTTCCGCGCACAACGCGGAATCAGTTATATCTGATAATATATCTGACAAAACTGTTTTTATGACCGTATTTTTTTTTTGAAAAAAATAAAGCATTTTTAATGCAACAGATAATCACATTTAATGACTTTTAATGTCAATTAAGGCCTTAATTTAAAAAAAAATTCCTTTAATGACTTTTAATGCCCCGCGGAAACCCTGTTGATTTCATTTCCACCTTAAATGAGTCACTATGTGGTCCAGTATAGACCAATTCATTGTTATTGTTTTGATCCCATTTTTTCGCGCATGCGCGCCGGACTGGTAGGCAAAAGGCGAACATAATGGCGGACGAAAACAAAGAAACAGGAAGACCCGCCACCGGTAGGTTAAAAAAAAAAAACATTGTTCACAAAGGTGTTTTTGTCCTTTTCACAGACTCATGCCAGAGGGTTTGCATACATTGTTGATGTACATATATAATTACGAAACAAAGGTTTACGTCTTGACTTAAGACGTAAACCTTTAAGTGGTATGTAGTATATCCTGTTTTTTTATTTATATATTTATTTAAGTAGAACAATGACCAGTGCAAAATTAAGTTGTATTTACCGGAGATGAAGTACAGACTGCAAATTTTGTCGTGGTATGATGGCTCCCACAGTTGATTGGGATTGTCTGCCTGCCTCATTTTTATTGAAATTATTGAATTTCTTTCTTCTTTCTTCGTCCGTCGGTAAAGGAAAGAAACGTACATCTGACGATTTGGAATGCCTCTGTGTGCAACCGGGAGCACAACAAGTTGTAGGCATTGTTTAGATTCCAAAAATTAACTAAAAGCACGCTCTAATTCACCCGTTTTGTCACGGTGGTTTGCGAGAACAGTACTGTTTTTCCCTACCAGCGGAACTTGGATGTAGCGCGGATGTAGCTCGTGATGTGAGGCGTGAATTGATCTATTGCCTCCCTTTTCTTCAGTTGAATAAAAACAAAACAGAAGTAATAATCTTTGGACCAATAGAGGAGAGATCAAAAGTTAGCACACAGCTTCAGTCACTTCAGCTAAAAACCACTAATCAGGCCCGAAACCTGGGTGTAGTGATGGACTCAGACCTGAACCTTCAAAAGCATCTAAAGACAATTACAAGGTCGGCTTTTTATCACCTGAGGAACATTTCCAGGATTAAAGGACTGATGTCTCAGCAGGATCTGGAAAAACTAATCCATGTTTATTTTTAGTAGAATTGATTACTGTAATGGTGTTTTCACAGGTCTGCCTAAAAAGTGGATCAGACAGCTGCAGCTGATTCAGAACGCTGCTGCCCGCGTCCTCACTAAGACTAAGAAAGTAGAGAACATCACCCCAGTTCTAAAGTCCTTACACTGGCTCCCTGTATCTCAGAGAATAGACTTTAAAATATTTCTGTTAGTTTATAAATCCCTAAATGGCTTAGCACCTAAATACATCACAGACTTGTTATCAGTGTATCAACCCTCCAGACCACTCAGGTCTTCTGGCTCCAGCCTTCTCTGCATACCTAGAACCAGAACTAAACAAGGAGAAGCAGCATTTAGTTCCTATGCTCTACTTATCTGGAACAAACTTCCAGAAAACTGTAAAAGTGCTAAAAGCCTGAGTTCCTTTAAATCGAGATTAAAAACACATTTGTTTAAAATTGCCTTTGAATGTTCAAGTTAAAATGCTTTAGTGTTTTCAAATGTTCTTTTTTGTTTCTACACTATCCCTACTTGCTTTTATTCTGTTTTATTTTCCTATATTTTAATCATGTAAAGCACTTTGCATTGTCTCTGTACTGAATTGTGCTATATAAATAAATTTGCCTTGCCTTTGCTCCTGACACAAGTGATACAAATTCTCTCACGGATAATTCTTGATCATTTAAATATTTTTCTTTAATGCACCTGCTGCCTATGGTGGTTCCCAGTCTGAGGCCCGACAATGCAGTAATCAGCAGGACCATGGAGCGAGTGTTAAGACTGGCCTAGATTTCCAGCTGCTGACCCCAGTCCAGACCTGGAGCTGGTGTAGTAAACGTAAAGAAAATGCAGGTAAGATCCAAGCTTATATGTATATAAACAACTTAATCATCACAATCATTTACACGCAGGAGGTGCTCAGGTCCTGAGATTGCAAAGAGGCACATTCCATCACTTTCTGTGTTATGTTGCTGCATTGTGTGGTATGGATTGTGGTTTGGTGTCCCAAATTCTCTTGATTTATCTTAAATCTCTTTGCTGTGACATCTCTCTGTTTCTAACACATAAGCATGTTTTAAACATTTTGTTGCTGCACTTCGCTAGCCTAGTTTTAGCCTTATAATGGCTTCCTCCCCATGCCTTCCGTCAGCTTCTCAGTCTCCCCCTCTCTCCTGCTCTTTCTTTCTGATGTTTAGTCATTCCTCTTTCTCCTATAGTGATAATGGGACATGTAATATATTTTGTGTTTTTGTACCTTTGGAGCCGAGGGTGTCAGAATTGGATGCTTGACTCCGCACTGTTGAAAAGCTAGTAGATAGCCGAGGCCCCTTAGCTACCGTGCCGTCACAGAGATTAACTTCACGTAGCGGTGCCCCAAGCAGAACCCAAGCAGCTGGATAATCAGACCGGCTGGGTGAAAATTTACAAGAAGCATAGCTCTAGATTCCAGCCCCAAGGTCGGCAGCTCCATAGTAGAAATGGAGCACTAGAGACACCAGGGACCATAGTCCAATCCCTGCCAGGGACCATAACGGGCAACATCAAATCCTACCTGAAACTGCTGGCTAACGATAAGCGCAAATACAGTAAGATTGTTATTGACGCTGGCGGTAATGACACCCGGTCACGCCGATCGGAAGTCACTAAAGTTGATGTTGCTTCAGTGTGCAAGTTAGCTAAAACAATGTTGGACGCCGTAAATTTTCTCTGGTCCCCTGCCTGATCTGACCACTGATGACATGTTTATCCGCATGTCATCGTTCAACCGCTGGTTGTCTAGGTGGTACCCTGAAAACGACATGGGCTACATTGAGAACTGGCGAACTTTCTGGGGAAAGCCTGGTCTGATCCGGAGAGATGGCATCCTTCCCTCTTTGGATGGTGCAGCTCTTCTTTCTAGGAATCTGGTCAGATTTATTAGTTCTCCTAAATGCTGACAACCCAGGGTCCAGACCAGGAAGCAGAGCCGCAGTTTAACACACCTCTCTGCATCTTCTGTACCGTTATCCATCCATTACCCTATTGAGACGGTGTCTTTCCCACATCCACAACTGAATAGATCAAAAACTGATCTAAAAATGGAACAAATCATAAAAATTTAATAAAAACTAATACGACTCAACTTGAACCAAAAAGTAAAACAATTATATGTGGTGTATTAAAAATAAGGTCTTTCCCCCCAAAGACTTTTTTAGTTAATGAATTTATTTCTGATAACCAGATTGATTATTTATGTCTAACAGACACCTGGCTACAGGTTTCAATTTCCACAATCCCAGATCTACGGGAAGAGGAGGAGGAGTAGCAACTATCTTTCAGTCTGATTTATTAATTAGCCCCAGGCCAATTAATAACTACAATTTTTTGGAACATTTAACCCTCAGTCTCCCTCATCCAAATTGCAAAGCAATAAAACTTCTTCTGTTTGTTGTTTTGTATCGCCCACCAGGCCCTTGCTCTCAGTTTTTGGATCAGTTGTCAGACTTCTTATCTGATTTGGTGTTAAATACTGATAAGGTTATTATCGTGGGTGATTTTAACATTCATGTTGACACAGAATGTGATAACCTTAGTGTAGCTTTAAAACTGTCCTAGATTTAATTGGTTTTGCTCAAAATGAGCATAAACGACACACTCTTGGCTTCATACTTTATACCTTGTGCTGACATATGGCATTGATTGTGAAGAATTAATTGTATTTCCTCACAACCCTGTGCTAGCTGATCATTTTTAGTAACATTTGAGTTTAATCTAACTGAGTTCTCCACCCCAAAAAGAGGGTTCCATTATAGTAGATCTTTATCGGATAATGCTGTATCAAACTTTAAAGAGTCTGTACCCCTTTTAATATGTTCAGTATTGCAGAAATACCCTGCAGATGGCAGCAATGTTGTTTCTTCCCATTCACAAATAGATGCCATTGTTAACAGTGTGACTTCCTCATTGCGTTCTGCATTAGACAATGTAGCTCCCTTGAAAAAGAAGGTGATAATTCACAGGAAGCTGGCTCCCTGGTTTAATGCGGTACCGCGCACGTGACGTCACCGTCTCAAGAGCAACGCCCCTTTTGCCGCTTAGGTAGGGCATACAGGAGAGAACGCATACAGGAGAGAACGCACGGATAACAGATATGACCGACTTTACAGCCGTTAAACTTTCCCAAGACGATGTCCCAGGCACACGGATTACTGGTCGCACTGTCGAAGAACACACCAACCTTCAGCTCAAACGATGGCTTGAGGTTCGAGGGCTTAAAAAGACTGGAAAACTGGCCGAGTTGATGAACGGTAAGCTTTGGTTTTTTTTTCCTGCGCGGCGATCATGGCAGCGTCGGCCGTTTTTTTTTTGTTGTTGTTTGCAATCACCGTCCAGGAATGGGTATATGTTTAATGTTTGTCTCATTTCAAATGTTTTTGAGTAAGCCTGGTAGCAGGCTATCATGTTAGCGCCTGCTACCAGGATAGCCTATATGCTGTCATGGTAGCAGGCGCTACTTTATTAACATGTCGGCCACCAAAATACTCTTACCTTGACTTGATGTCGCTGGAATTGGGTCAGGATGTTCTTCGGTTGTGCCCTTTCCTCCGACAAAATGCTTGCTACATATGTACTTGAATTTGGTAACTTTTTCCGGGTTGAACTGTTGTGTAGGCCGACCGCCCCGGTGTTCCAAGCGTACACATTTCTCCTTGGCAGTCTTGAAGAAAACATCCTTCATATACGGCCGATCAGCGTAACTCGAGTCGCTGTTGCACGTTCCATAGCAACAATGTTTAAAAACCATGGTCTTAGATTTGGAAAAAGCAGTCGTTTACCGAGTAAAACCTAGGCTAACGCACGTCTCTTACAGCGAAACAACGGCGGCATTCCGGAGTTTGCCCCACTGCGTACCACGTGATGTGACGTCATCGTGACGTTGTGTTTCTAAAAATAGCTCGCGCGCGGTACCGCATTCAGAGCTGTGTTCCTAGAAGCACAATGTTAGGAAATTAGAGAGAAAATGGCGCTCTACACACCAAAAGGAATACTACCTAATCTGGAAAGACAGTCTATTGCGGTATAAAAAGACCTTTGGCAGAGTTAGAGCAGCATATTTTCCATCATTAATTCAGGAGAAGAAAAAAATAATCCTAGATTTCTCTTCAGTACAGTTGCCAAACTTACACAGAGCCACAGCTCTGTTGATCCATCCATTCCCTTAGCTCTTAGCAGTAATGATTTTATGGGATTCTTCATAAATAAAATTGACTACATTAAAAATAAAATAATTGGCATCCTCCCAAACATGGTTACCTCGTCTTCAGTAAGAAAGGCAGCGTTGGAGGAATCTTTAGAACCTGCACAGTGTTTGAACTGTTTAGAAGCAGTAGAGCTTTCTGAGCTATCTAAACTTTTAGCTTCATCTAAACCTTCTACCTGTATGTTAGATCCAATCCCAACCAAGTTGTTTAAGGAGGTATTCCTTTTGATCAGTGGCTCTACTTTAGACATGATTAATCTATCCTTAGTAAATGGATATGTACCACAGGTTTTTAAAGTAGCTGTTATTAAACCTTTACTTAAGAAACCTCTTGATCAAGATGAGTTGGTAAATTACAGACCTATATCTATTCTTCTTTTCCTATCTAAAATTCTTGAGAAATTAGTTAACAATCAACTATTTGAACATCTACAAAGTAATGACCTACCTGAGGAGTTTCAGTCAGACTTCAGAGCTCATCATAGCACTGAAACAGCTCTGGTGAAGGTCACTAATGATATTCTCATGGCCTTAGATAATGGACTTGTGTCTATACTTGTCCTGTTAGATCTCAGTGCTGCATTTGATACAGTTGATCACAATATTCTCCTACATAGAACTTGAACATACTGTAGGGCAGGGGTCGGGAACCTTTTTGACTCAGAGAGCCATGAAAGCAAAATATCTGGAAATTTATTTCAGTGAGAGCCAATAGGGTAGTTCACGTGTGACGTACGCGCTACTTCTGGGTCCCGCTTGTAGGCAAAAAGAGGACTGTTCTCGCATTCTATCATTACAAAATGGGTGAATTAGAGCGTGCTTTTAGTTAGTTTATTTTCGAAATGTAAACAGTGCCTACGACTTGTTGTGCTCCCGGTTGCACACAGAGGCATTCAAATTCGTTGGATGTACGTTTCTTTCGTTTACTGAAGAAAGAAGAAAGACAAAAGAAATGGATATTTTCAATAAAGAAGGATGAGAGACAGCCCCGTGCAGCAGGAGGGGTTGGGTTGGCTGATGGAACGGTGGCGACTGCAGCGCCGCCGCGTCCGGCTGACAACCTTCCCCCAACACCTGTTGATCTCCCACAAAATTAGGCTCTAAATAAAAAGAACTCACCAGAACAATACTTCAGTAACACAAACTATGGTAGCAACTGAAGAAGACAGACCACCACCGTATAATCTCTTAAACCCCCCCAGGGATATTTTCAGATCTGTATGCAGACCTGGATGGACTGAGTAAATCAGACCATTCACTATCAACAGACCAGTCCAAAGGATTGTATCCTATGGTGCAGGTCGCAAATGCTAATGTAGGAACACAGCAGCCTCAAACAATCCCAGTTTTCTGTCCATGGTCGTTAGAAGAAGCCAGAAAGGCTGTAGAAGGTGTCATTTCTCCGCAGGAAGATCCAGAATTATGAATCCAAGACATGGAGGGAATTTATAACTCATATGGTTTAAATGGACATGAGTTTGGACAAGCCTTATAGTCGTCAGTGGGAAGAAAACCATTCGGGAAAAAATAAGGGCGAATTATCCAGGCAGAACCCCACAAGGCAGAATATTTGAACATCAAGCGTAAATGGTGAAAAGCAGTAGACGCCGCGGGAGCAGTTTTCCACAGGAGGGGGGATAATTGGAAATTTGGGATCCATAAAACAATTAAAATACATATATTTGTTAATGGGAGGTTTCCAGCCGCATCTGCGTGGGTTAAAAAACATTTAGTTATACTGATAACGTCTAACGTAACCACAGTTATGAAATATGCCTATGCGCATCACGCCGAGAAAAACGCTAAAAAGGAAGGTGGTGCGTCGGGGGGGCGTACATTTTCTAGGTCAGACCCTTCATGTGACCCAGAAGAGATATTTTCTTTCCAAGCCACTGGACCCCTCGACAGCGTCGAGGAGGTTTCCGAGGAGGCAGGGGCGGTCCTAGCCACTGAGGGGGCTTTCAGCCCAAATCAGTAAAAACAGATGGGGGGTGCTGGAATTGCGGGTCACCCGACCATTGGTCCAGGGAATGTCCCTATCAGATACAAGCTATGCTCCACTGATCTGGAACAAATTCCCAGAAAACTGTCAAAGTGCTGAAAGCCTGAGTTCCTCTAAATCAAGATTAAAAACACATCTGTTTAGGATTATGATTGTTCTAGTTAAACTGTTTTACTCAAACATCAATAGTTCAACTTTGTAGTCCAACTGTTATTAATGTTTGCTTTTAGTTTCTATTTTCCCATGTTTTATTTTGTTTTTACATTTTATTTCTACTTTTTTATTTTCCTATATTTTAATTATGTAAAGCACTTTGCATTGTCTCTGTACTAAAATGTGTTATACAAATAAATTTGCCTTGGTTTGCCTTAAATTCAGTATGTGCACCTGAATTCAAGCGCAAGGCGATGTAAACAGGCCCAGTTTCTGAGGACGGCTGCACTAAAAACTTCTAGAGAGTCGGAAGCATTGAGCCCCTTCTGGCCATGGAGAAGTCGCTGGAGTCGGTTCTGATGGGGAAACATGCAGTGGTGCATTAAAGATAAATACTTAAATGACCAAGAATTATCCCAGAGAGAATTTATATCACTTGTGTCTGGAGCAAAAATACTATTTACTTTGTTGCATATAACCAATAATCTCTCTGTAGGAAACCAAAATCCACCTTCCTGAGTCCATTCCTGAAAACAGATGGCTCCGTTATACTTGGAAAATAAATTTTTGTTGCTGGATAGACCCCATGAATGTAATAAATTTAAAACTTAATAAAGTTACTCAAAAATATTATAGACTCTGGCAGATCTAGACATTTTCATTCAATCAAGAAGTAGAAATTAAGAATGGTAGGTAGCCTTTCTTAATTTTTCTTCATACATATAACCATGTATAAAGATATATGATAGAGACAGAAAGATGGATAAATAAGAGGTTAAGAGAGACAGAAGATGGCTGCTCGTATAAAGCTGTATTCTGTGATTTAAATGTGATAAATAAATGTGCAGCTAAGTGAATGTTGCTACATGCTAAGCTAGCTTTAGCACCTCATGTGCCACATGCTAAACTAGCATGCTAAGATAACTAGCTTAGCATGAGCTACAGGCAGACAGTTTTCTTGGGAAAACCGAGAAAACTGATGAAGAGGAGGAATCCATCAGCTGCTGAAAACGGCTCCTAAACTTTAGCTCCATCCACACAGTTAGTATGAAGAAGGAAATCTCCAAACCTGATGGGTGCAGCAGAACTCTGGGCTGGAAAACATCCCCCATCATTGGTGTCTCCTCTGCTGCGTCCTGGCCTCACAGCAACAAAAAGACAGAAAGAACCCGGAGGGTCTTCTTCTTCTTCTTTATGTTTTTTTCTGGCGGTTGGCACGCAACGAAACGGTGCATTACCGCCACCAACTGGTTTGGAGTGTGGATCAGAATGACTTATAAATTAAACCAAACTGCCAAAACAAAACAAACACCCCCAAAAAAAAAAAAAAAAAAAAAAAAAAAAAAATTAAATCCTATCAATTAAATTACTTAATCTAAGATAATAAAACATAATCCCATAACACTCATCTCTTGAATTACTTCTAAGCATTTCTATTAAATCAAATTTTATTCTTTTCCTTTTTAAATTTTTAACCATTTCCCTTCTTTCTTCCTCATATTTCTTACAGTATATCATAATATGCTCCACTGTAACCCGGAGGATCAACGTGGCTCTAGTTATGGAAAAGAAAAAGGACCAACGGAACGGGTAATTCTTCTTCTTCTTCTTGAATTTTATCGGCGGTTGGCAAGTAACGTTAGGATAGCATTACTGCCACCAACTGGTATGGAGTGTGGACCACATGACGAGAAAAAAAACAACTATATCCTATTATACAACCTACTCTGTTTCAAAAACTCAAATATGACCTGGTATCCTCTGCTTCCTGATTCCTTTTGCAATAAATCAACAATATCAAGTTTCATTTTCATGTTACTAAGTTTCCTTTACTCGTTTCTCTGAATCCAATATTTCTTATAATTCAAAATGACATGTTCCACAGTCTCATCTTCCCCACAGTCACATTTCCCTGTCTGATGTTTACCTATCAAAAATAATGATCTATTTAATCCAGTGTGTCCCATTCTAAGCCATGAAATAATTATCTCTTCTCTCCTGTTCCTTTCTGTTATTCTCATTTGTCCAATTCTCTTTTGTATTTTATAAAGCCACCTTCCTTTCTTTTCTTCATCCCATAACTTTTGCCACCTATCTTTGGCTTTTTGTTTAATTATACCCTTTATTTCTGTTACACCAAAACTAACATTAATATCTACCCTTACCTTATTGGTACTCTCCTTAGCCATTCTGTCTGCCATTTCATTTCCTTTAATCTCGTTATGTGCTGGAACCCAAACAAAATTTACTACTAGCCCCATCATATTTATTCTGTAAAGTGTTTGTTGTATTTCAGTTAATATATCAGGTCTACTGTCTGACTGATTATTTTGCAAACTGATTAATGATGAACTAGAATCTGAGCAAACGATAGATTTTAATGGTCTTACCTCTTCATTGAACTGCTAAAAGCAAAGCTAGCATTTCTCCTGTATACACTGAAACTCCATCACTAATCCTTTTTCCTATCTTAATATGAAACTGTGGTATGATAAATGCTATCCCTACCCTATTAGCTGTATTTTTTGATGCATCTGTATATATTTGTATATAATTATAATATTTATTTAAGTGTTCTAGTACTATATATTTATCCATAATATGATATTTATCTTTTTCTTTCTTTTCTAATAATGAAAGATCAACTTTAGCATCAGGAAGTATCCAAGGTGGTATTGTGGTTAACGGAACTGTCTGACATATATCTAACTGATTTAAATAAATTTCATTAACTTTAGTGTTTATTACCCACCCAAAGCTCTTTCATTGTTTCTTTTCTTTTCCCATCCAGGTTTAAGCACATCTAGTGTTGGATGATCCTTCCTTTGTCCCTGTATATTTGACCAGTAGTTTAATGATAATTGATTCCTTCTAACTTTAAGAGGCATTTCTCCCATTTCAACCTGTAATACTGCTGAAGATGTTTTTAAAAGCTCCAGTACATATTCTTAAAGCCTGATGTTGAATAATATTTAACTTATGGAGGTTTGTATCTGCTGCTGAGTTATAAACTATACATCCATTAACCCAGTATAAATTGCTTTTAATGATTTTCTATCAGCTCCCCACTCTGTTCCAGCTAAACACCTCATTATATTTAGTACCTTCCAACATTTATCGATTATTTTTTTAATGTGCACACCCCATGTCAGTCTTTCATCAAACCACATCCCAAGTAATTTTAATTGTTCAACTCTTTCCAAATCCTGACCATATAATTTTAAGTTAGTTTTTTTTCATCAACTCTTTCCCTTGTAAAAACATTATTTTAGTTTTCTCTACAGAAAATTTAAAACTCCATTTATATGACCATTTTCTACAACTGAAATTGCTCCCTGAAGTTTCTTTACAATAAAGTCTAAATTTCTTCCTCTTTTCCACATTGCTCCATCATCTGCAAATAATGAGAATCCCATTCCACCCTCTATTTCTTTAAACATATCATTAACTATCACTGAAAATAATAACGGACTTACTATACTTCCCTGTGGTGTCCCATTTTCTATTTTTAAACTCTCAGAATAATCCTTCCCTATCCTCACTTGTATCTGTCTTTCTTCTAAAAAATGTTTAATCCATCTAAACATATGACCATTTATACCCATTCTTCTAATTTTAATTAATAACCCTTCCCTCCACATCATATCATATGCTCTCTCAATATCAAAAAATACTGCCACAACACTTTCTTTATTCACCTGTGCCTTTCTGATTTCATGCTCTAATCATAAAACTGGATCCATTGTACCTCTACCTCTCCTGAAACCACTCTGATAAGACGATATAAGTCCCTTACTCTCCATATAATATATTAATCTTTCATTTATCATTCTCTCCATTATTTTACATAAGTTGGATGTTAAAGCTATTGGCCGATAATTTCCTGGTATTGACTCATCTTTCCCTGGTTTTCTGATTGGAATAATTACAGCTTCCTTCCAACTCTTTGGCAATTCCCCATCTTCCCATACCCTATTATACATTTCTAATAAAATATTTTTAGAAGATTCACTTAAATTACTAATCATAAATTTAATCTTTTCCTGGAGATCATTGGGCGGGTTCTGCCTATGCTGCGATGCGTCAGAGCGTCCGCCATGTTAAATGTGACAAATCTGTAGTTTTATATAGATAGATAGATAGATAGATAGATAGATAGATAGATAGATAGATAGATAGATAATTTAATCACACAGCTATTTATTTGGCTTATTTTTAATACTTGAAAATCTATATATGCACATCTATATCTAAATACAATAGTCTGTACTGTATGCAAGCTAAAAACCTTGAACAAGAATGGTCTTGCACAGCTTTTTCCTAGTGTTACCACTCTGCAGCTTTAGTGTGTCCAGTTTTGCAACATGGAGCAGCCTTAGTTTATAGAAGGCAGATACAAATAGTGAAATCAGCCAGAATACATTTCCATGCAGCACAGGAATGAAGCATCTTCTCTGATCCACGTTCACTACAACAGAACTTAACTTTTTTTCTGCCACATACAATATGACGGTGACGTTGACGTGCGAACCTGCACCCAACGACGCGTCTACGTATATGATGTCTATGTTGCCAACAGCACCAGGATGCCAGAGGCGGATTCTACAGTCTTCTCTGAAAAGCTCATCAACTTGTTTATAGAATGAAACACAATTATGTCAAGGTTGCCTCTTTGCTTTAATTTAAATCTTCTACTAAAATCTAATAAAATAAATTGTAGCGACTACTCTTCCATGAAAACCAAAACACTCAAGACTTAAAGGCGAACAAACTAAAAGTGAATGTAACTCTAATAATCACTTGATGAAGCGTGGCTTTCTGGTTTACGCAGTACAACAATTCTAATAACACGTCCAAATGCAGTTCTGTGTTGATTTATTCCAGGTCTCTGCAGGCAGACAACATGGTATAAACCTGAAATCATCCTTTGCTGCCTCTCCTGCTCTGGTTTCTGCATTGGCGTGACTGATTGTCTCACCCGCTCAGTCACTGGTTGACTAAGGTGACTGACTGCTGGTTCCTGATGGACTGGTAAGAAACCATGTGACCACCCACGTTCATCCCCAGCTACCTAAAGTCTACACACCCAGGACCCAAACAAAATCAATCAACTAAACAAATTACTAACAAATAATTGTATTCTAAACAACTACATTTGTACAAAATTATGAATAAAACAAATAAGCAAATAAACAATAATGAACCAAATAATCTAAATTCTAAAACTTACCAAATAGAGAAATAGTTCCTACATAAATAATTAAGTCTGGTTTTGTAGTATTTTTATCCATAGTTTCATGTTGTTTTTTAATCTCTGAGAGAATAAAGTAATGTTCACTCTAACCTGACCAGTAGCTGTCATGTCACTGTGTGAGGAATCGATGCCTTGCAGCTGCAGACGCCCTGCTTGCTGTGAGAAGAGGCTGCAGCCCTGCACACTGCACAGAGAGGCTGAAGGAGACGAGGAAAGGCCACGAGGAGCTTCACCTCTGGCTCTCTCTAATGGACCAGTGTGGGGGATCCACTCTACATGCTGATTGTCTAACAGAATTAGTGCTGCTTTTCCAGCAGGACCAACTCTGAGCGGTGGCTACGGTCAGTCACACCAAGGCAAGGACAGGCTCTTCTGTTTCAGGACGAACCGCTCTGGAGCTCCAACTGTTTTCCTTTTCATTTCTACCCAGTGATTAAAGGAAGCCGAGGTGATGAATGTCCAAAAGAAATTTCCCCACGGTAACACATGGTGACAATCAAGAATCTTTGATCTTTGCTTCCTGATTGCTGTTCATAAGGCCACTGATAAAGCAGCACAGCTCGTCCAGGGTGAGCTTAGCTTTAGCTTTAGACTGGATGTATAACCACAGAGCTGAACTCTTGAGCCAGTTTAACGTCTGGGTATTCCAGATTGAGGGAGCAGAGGCTTCTGGGAGCTTTAGCAGCTGTGCACCAGCTGTTGTGAATGTACATTATTAAGCCTCCACCTTTGCTTCTCTCCAGTGCCGGCCCGAGCCTCTTGGGGGCCCTAAGCAAAATTTGATTTGGGGGTCCCCCCCCCCCTCCCACCATGCAGAATCACCTATGTTAGAAGATTATTGACACAAATGTCACACTATCATGTTATAGCGAATATTATAAACGAATACAGTGAGGTTATGTATTAATACAAAATAAATAAATAAATGATACTTAAAATACTTCACGCTTGTTAAAACTTCTGAATACAAACTGTCAGAAAACGTGTTAAATTCATTATTTCATCATCATTCGCTCATTTAAAGCACTTGTTTAATTTATTTAATTGTTAAAAAAATTAAAAAGTAAACGATTGGGTGCCCAAAGCAGCCGCTTAGTTCCCTTATGCCTGTGGCTGACTCTGCTTCTCTCTGCCTATTCGTTGAAGGGAGAATTTGAAGCCAAAGTAGATCATCCACTATACCTTTAATGATCAGTTTGTGATTGGTTCAGGTCAGGTTCAATCATCACTTCAACATTTCTCTTTAAACCAATGGGGTGAAGGGGGGCTCTGACCTATAATCTATGCGCTTTTGGCCAAAAATTAAGAAAATCAGCTCGTCTTTATTTAGCTGAAGAAAATCTTGACACATACAGGTATTCGTTTGTTTGTTGGAATCAAAAAGTTTTTGTACTGGAGTGTAAAACTGATATACAATTGTGTGTCACCAGTATAATTGTGATAGTGTATTTTGTTCTTGATATGTGTTAATTACTACTGTTTTTTGTGGGAGACTTCAACTTTCACGTTGACAACCCTGAAGACAAAGGTCCAGAAGAACTGTTTGACACACTTAAAAACTTGAAAGCAGAATTTTCAGTGACTCAGTTAGCCAAATGAACATCATAAAAAACACACTTTTAAGGACAATGAGATTAATGGCTGATGAGCAGGTTAAATAAAGAGAAGTTCAAAACAAAACCCAAACTATGACAGGACCAGGACCAGCAGATTAAAAATGACCCCCCAAACCACCACTGACCGTTGCTCCTCTCTTCCTCCAGACTCTGGGACCTTGATTTCTAAATTAAATGCAGAATTGACTTTTATCTATAAACAGGACTTTGGACAATTGAGTTCCTTTTCTCCTAAGCCCAAGTAAGACGCCTGCAGCCTCTGTCTAGGATTGGTCTGTGTGTCTTAGCTGTTGATGCACTGACTCCAGTCTCAGTCCAGTTCAAGTTCTTTAATGGATTTTTCTTGACAATCCTTTTCAGGCTGTGGTTGGTGCACCTTTTCCTACAACACTTCTTCTTTCCTCTCAATTCTCTGTTAATATGCCTGGATCCAGAACTCAGAAAACCAGCTTCTTTAGCAATGACCTGCTGGGGGTTTCTTTCTTTTTGAAGGGTGTCAGCGACTGTCTTCTGGAAATCTGTCCAGTCAGCAATTTTCACCTACTGACCCAGACTGAGAAACCATTTAAAGGCTCAGAGAACCTTTGTAGATGTTTTGAGTTAATTGGTTGATTAGGGAGTTACACCATGAGTTTCAAATCATGAACTTTTTCACAGCATTCTAATTTTGGGTTTTTATTCTCTGTAAAATTACAAGAATCAAAGGCGTGGAGAACATCACTCTGTGTAATGATTATATATAATATTTTGGTTTCATTTTCTAAGATGACTGGCAAAAAGTATTGGACTTTTCTTAATTAATTTTCTAATTTTCTGACATGTACCTGTAAAGTTATTGGTGTCATAAATCTGTCAGACACGTAGAGGGGTTGGTGCTGACCTTAGGGCTGGAATCTAGAGCTTTGCTTCCTGCGTATTTTCACCCAGCCAGCCTGGTTAGTCGCCTGCTGCTGGGAGACCACCATAAGAAGCTAATCTCTGTGGCTCCACGCTGCTATGGGGCGGCTATCTGCTGGGTTTTCACATCTGGTCTCAGTCTGCCCATGATGGAACTGCACAGGAGATGCAGGGGGCCTGCTTCATCATCCAAGTCATCAAGGCATCTGAGGTCTGAGTTTGTTGAAGGCTTCTTCTATGCAATTAAGAAAGTCCTCAATCAGCTCAGCAGGACCCTGTACAACAGCTTTCAAAGCCCTGCTTTCCATTCTGGTGGGAAACTTTCTTCTTCTGCACGTCATGGAGGCCAGTGACAGCCTCACCATCTTGAGCTACAAGTCATAAGATTGTGACTGGTGCAGTTTTCTGTTGCTGTAGCTCAGGGTCATGGGCCGGTGCCGGTGGTGAAGGACATTGTTGTTTGATCGAGGGGTAAGAGTCCAGGTCCAGATGGACCATCTTCAACCCAGATTTCCGTCTGCAATGCAGCATGGGCAGATTGGGGTGGGGTCAGGTGGGGTCCGACTCCCACCCATACTAGGATGGAGGTTGGAGCATTAAGTACAACATTTTTCCCTTAATACTGAAATTATCCAGTCGGGCAGCAACAGTCCTGCTTGAAATCTTTTCTCCTGAACCCCAAAAAGCCTTTACTCTCCTCTCTTCCTCTCTCGGGTCTCCATCCCCCACCTCCCTGATTGCTTCTATCAGTCTTTTAACTCCCCATCAACGGGAAGGAAAACCTCCATCAGAACCAGAACCAGGCTCAGTATGAACGGTCATCTGCCTCGACCCACTGGGGCTTACAGAAGGCAGAGCAGAGACACAACAAGACAGACAAAAAAGAACAGAAGCACACATTGATCCAGTAATCTGTTCTACATTAGATGGTAATAGTGGTGATCTGTCTTCCCTGGATGATGTCTCAGTTAACAGAACGCCAGACGAGGTGCACCTACTATGAAGATTAAATAGAGAGAGAGCAAAAAGTTAAAAGCTGAAATGACGACAAGCAATGCAAAACTGGAGAACAGTAGAACTCAGTAGAGTGAGAAAAATAGACCCTGATGTCCTCCAGTAGCCTAAGCCTATAGCAGCATAACTATAGAGGTAGCTCAGGGTAACATGAGACACTCTAACCATATAAGCTTATATATATATATATATATATATATATATATATATATCAAAAATAAAGTGATAATAGCAATGTGCAAAAGAGAGCAAAAAGAATGGATAAATGTCAATAATTGTCAATAATTCTATAATTCTGAGTCAGAATTAAAGAGGGGGGCGGTGTCTGACTCTCTGAGGGATGTGTTTTAGAGATTGATGACCACAGGCAGGAACAGACTCAAAAAACATCCTCAGCATCGTCCCACAGATGTTAAAGGACCTCAGCCTCCTCAGGAAGAAGAGTCGGCTTTGGCCCTTTTTGTAGACCGCCTCGGTGTTCCTGGTCCAGTCCAGCTTATTGTTAAAGTACACTTCAAGGTACTTATACTCCTCCACAGTGTCTACAGGGACCCCCTGGATGGAAACAGGGGTCACAGGTGTTTTTGTCCTCTTCAGATCCACTATTAGCTCCTTAGTCTTTGTCACGTTGAGCTGCAGATGGTTCAGCTCAACCATGCTGGCTGCCAGCATTGTTCAACCATCTTTCCTAAAAGTGTGTTGACACAAATTTTCTTGTAGGGGTTCCATCCATCCATCCATTTTCCAAACCGCTTTATCCCTCATGGGGTCGCGGGGGGTGCTGGTGCCTATCTCCAGCGTTCACTGGGCGAGAGGCGGGGTACACCCTGGACAGGTCCTTGTAGGGGTTTATATACTTAATATTAATAATATAGGCTATATTTATATTTTCAGCTGAAGTAAAGGTGGTTTTATTTAAGTAAAGAAATGTGCTGTAACCCTAATGGTGGGGGAAAAAAAATATATGAATGGAAACTAAAATACATGAATGGAAAATTAGAGCTGCAAGTGTCAAAGTGTGATACAGAATAAATTGCTTTTATTCTGTCGTTTTTATTGATCTTGTTGGTCAGTAACATTCCTGACAGCGCAACATACAGTCGCCTCTGAAATATTTTCTGCGTCTCCTACGTTATTAAATAGCTGCCGTTGGCATAAAAATGATCAGCAAAACAATGATTTTTTTCAGAACTGAGAGCGTCCGCTAGTTATAGAAAAGCGATGTGCGGCTGACATTATAGAAATAACTTAAAGTGGCAGAAAACGGCAACGTTTGAAAATATATTAATCCAGAAATGAATAGATATTTAATTGTGGCCTGATCAGCCTCTCCAGGTAGAGATTCCTGAGGAGTATTTTTCCTCCAGCATACAACATATACATGTTGTGAAACGAGGACAGGTAGACCCAGTATTCAGGCCGGACAAAAATAATGATATTTTAAAGGGATTTATTAAACAGAAAACAATCAGGTGGAAACAAAAGGGGCATCAAGCCAAAAACGGGAGGACTGTGTCCAAAAACCAAAAATAGTCCAGAGAAGACAAACAGGAAACTTAATAATCAAAACAGGGGACAGGCTATTTTCAAAATCCAAAGATCGGTCCAGTCAGGCAACAGGCAGGCAGAATAAGATACTCCAAGAGACAGAAACAGGTCCGGAAAGACAGGCAGGCGGTCAGGTCAGGCATGAAAAATAGAATCAACCCGCCGCTGGGGCGGGGCGCCCCTGGGGCCTCTGGCCCTCAGGGCCCATGGCTGGGACCACTTCAGCGCGGCCGGCTGCCGGTGGAGCCCACGGGCTCGTCCCCGCGGCTCTTGGTGGCGTCGGCATTGCGGTGGCTGGGGGATTTCCTCGGGGTCGTCTCTCCTCTTTCCTTTGGGGGGGGGGGCTTTGGGGGCCCCTTTGGGAGTCAGGGGTTATGGGTCCCCTGACCCCTGCCTCTGTGCTCGGGGAAGGCGGGTCTTTGGTTCTCCACAACCACCGTCGAGCTATTTCCTTCTGGATAATTTTCACCTAAACTAGTGCACTCTCACAATCTCCCACAGGTGCTGGGTTCCAGGTATTAAGTGTTCACTTATGTACAGAAAGCCCGTAATTTATTTATTTTCTGTCACTTTCTTTTTTCAGGTATCACATTACACATGTCAGCTTAAATAATAATACATATGATTTAGCAATGGCATCAAGGTGTTACTCGATTATATCTGTTGCTTTATGTCTGTTGGTTGTGCTGTTCTTTTTGTGTCTCTTTCCAGGTGATGGAGCAGACAGAGGACGTTTTATCATTCTCTCCCTTTTATCTCTTCTTTCTTTCACCTCTTCTCTTTTTTTTCTCTTCTTGTTCTTCCTTTACTCTCCTACTTTCCCATTGTAATGTCCACATAATTAGAAATTCTCCCTGCAGGAATCACAATAAAGCTATTTACATGCATAAATCAAGCGGAGCACTATGGCGAAAGCTGTTTGCTCCACTTGTGAAAGTAAAATCTGTCGAGCTCCATTTGGCATTGAGACATCAATTCCTATTGCCACATTGCTAGACAGGACACTGGGAAAGAAAAAAATGTAAAACAGAATCAGGTATCTGCTGATGTAGCCGACGTGCCCTCGGTAGTAGACACTTTTTCCCTCGTTCCTGGCTCGCTCCCTTTTGGGCCAGACTGCAGCTCTTGCCTCCCGATCCAGTTTGCAGAAATCTTGTTTGAAGTGGATGCCCAGCTCCTTGCACGTCTTGGAATCTTTAGTGAGTTTCCAGAAGGCATCTCTGTAGTGTTGCATGCTGAACTGAATAAGTATTTGCCGATGTCTTCCGTCTTCTTTTTTCCCCAGACGATAAGTGATGTCCACTGCGTTGCCAATTAACGAGGCCCAGTGCGGTGCAATCTTGGTTAAGATGTCGATGACTTCTTTGCGGGTATCTTCGTTATTTTTTTCTCTTAAGCCCTGAATTTTTCAATTCCAACGGCGTTTGTAACGTTCTAGTTCCAACAATCTTTCCTTCATCTCCGCATTTTCTTTGATGAGCGCAGGAACCTCTTTTTCCAGGTCAGATAGTTTGGTTTTGCAGTCTTTTATGTCAGCTGCGTTCATTTCGGCTAGCTTAGAGATGTTAGCAACCATTATGATGTTGTCACCTAGCTGCACGCCGAAGTTATCAATCTTGTCTGTTAACTTGTTAATGGCTTCCACCATTGGGTTGTTAACTTCCTCTTTTTGGGACACAATTACCTTGGTGGGTGGTGTCTGTGTTTTAATAGGCGTCGGGGCAGATTTCCTTTTGGTTGTTGGCAGCAAAGTCTCCATAGCATACTCGTGGTCAGGGACTGGAGAGCACGTCTTGGAGGCTGTCGCTGGCTTGGCCACATTATCAGCTTTTTCTCTTCGTATCTTTTGTTGTTTGAAAGTTGGTAAAGAGAAATAAACTGGAAAGAAATAAACTGTATAGGTACGTATTGTAACCTTTTGGGAGCTCAAAAACAGAGGTCTTAACTATCAAAAACCAGTGTGTAGTGCATTAGAGCTTAAAGGAAGCTGCCTTTTCGGTCCGCCATCTTCCCCACGGCCAGGAAGATCCCTTGTCTGCTAACAGACTGCAGACAAACCAACTGATTTCCTGTAAATGGGTCTGGGAGGGGCAGGCTGAGCACTTCCTGTTTCTCGTGTTTACTCTCAGCAGGAAGAGAAGCTCAGGCTCCTTTTAGTCTCTGAAGAAGAAACACGTCTGTGTCAAAATTAAAGGTGAAATCGTTTTATTCTAACTTTTCTTCTGCTCACTGATTTTTCTTTGGGAAGTCAGAGTTCAGTTTGCTCCTCTGTTGACACCCAGGTCTTTGTTCCAGAGAGTACTTTCTAGCTGTGTCAGCAGCTGTGTTCAGTGTTTGGTGTCAGCAGCTATAAATGTGTTTAGAATGATGCTTTCTGGCTGTGGAGGAACAAGGACACTCAGATCTCTGCAGAAACAAAGGTTGTTGTGGTGATTTCTGTCCTGACTCTGGTTCCAGCAGCCAACCAGAAAACTGTTTATCAGAGTTCCTGAGAACAGGAGCAGACTTTTTAGTGATGCTTCCTGAGCGCTGAGCTATTACACTTATATGGTTTATGTCTTCTAGCAAAAGAAAAAGAACATTTGTCCCTTCTTTGACTCTTAAGGTGCATTTCTTCAGTTGACTTGTAGCCCTGCTGTAGGCCAGTCTGTCTCCTGATCTGCATCCACACTGCAGGTCATGCTCTGTGGATACAGGAAGCGCGCTTCCTGCCTTCAGCCTGCATCGTCCACACATGCTTTCTTTTTAGGAAAAACTCTGACTGTCTCTGTGGGTAGGACTGCATCAGTGCAGAAGTGACTATAGGACAACACAGATGATGGGAAGTCTTCCAGATCAGCGTCCTCTGTGGACACTTTCCAGTCCCTGTGTTCAATACAGGCCTGTAATCATTTCTGTTTCTGTCAGAGTTGGACCTGCTCTGCTAAATAAAATCTGAAGCAAAGGGTTGTCAGCAGAAAATGTGGAGGAACTGATAAAAAGAGGTTTTTACATAGAGATGGAGGCTCTGATCTCATATGGAAATCTAAAGATTCTTAGTGTTAGAAGAACTCTGGAAACTTTTTGTTTCCATCTGTGGAGTGAAACTGTGGATGAGACTCAGTGTAGAA
Source organism: Fundulus heteroclitus (assembly GCF_011125445.2). Classification (NCBI taxonomy): domain Eukaryota; kingdom Metazoa; phylum Chordata; class Actinopteri; order Cyprinodontiformes; family Fundulidae; genus Fundulus; species Fundulus heteroclitus. The sequence continues at coordinate 3,866,815 of NC_046384.1, forward strand.
ATGTCCAGCGTTTCTATATTTAGCTAAAACTGTGTTTAATTAAGGAGGCCCTGACTAATTTTGTCACGTTTTGTAGACTGAACCCGAACACAACCACAGCAGAGTATAGTTTAACAGTTTATTGAAGTTTGTGGATAGTGGAGGAAGGAACCAAGAGTCTGTGCTGAGCTGAAGCAGGAGGATGGTGAAGGCAGGAACTGGCAAGCGGGACGGAGCCAGGGCACAGAGGCAGCAGAACTAGAAGCACAGCAGAATGGAGACTTGGAACCAGGCTTGACCAGCAGCACGACAGAATGGAGACTTGGAATCAGGCTACAGCAGGCTGGCGGAGAATGGAGGAAATTCGGACAGGACGAGACTGGATGAGGTGAGCAGCAGAAACAAAGGTAAACAGGAAAACAGAACGAACCGACGAGGAATGACAGAATGCAGTGAGATTAAATAGTGAGGCTGACAGGTGTGCTGAATACTGGCTAATTAGTAGCTGACAGGTGTGGAGGATTACTGAACCGGAGACTGGAGCTATATAGAAGGTGGAAAGTGTCTGAGTCTGTGCATAGTGCAGCAGACAGGCTGAATCATGACAAATTTATGGCTGATGTGTTTCGGTCTGTTGTCTATAATAAATGAGAGCAATGTTTGTTTTGCTGTGTATATATTCATGTGTATGTTTGTATGTATAGCCTCTTTTCTATTGCCACTGAAAAGCCTGGAGCTTTCAGATCCCTGCTAGCTTTTCATTCACATTTACCGACTAATTTCACTTTCTGGGGCTTTGGTGCCTCAGCTGACCCAGAACTCGGGGCTTGTTGAGGGAACGGGGTTGGCTGGAGCCAGAAAAACTGTCCACCACAAGGGTGGAGTAAGGAGCAGTAAGGAGTTGACTAGTTTACAAACCCTTCATTTATGAAAAATGTAGTTTTAAAATGTTTTTAGGCAGAAAGTACACCTCCAGGTTTCATGTGTGCAGTCAGTTCTGGGGGATGATGAGCCTATGCTAATTCTGCTGGGACTTGTCGGGAAGCCAGAGTACCCAGAGAGAACACCTGGGTTTACCTAGGTTCTTCCAGGTAAACTCTGCACACACAGAATAAAGGAGTGACAACTTCTTCAAGTTAAAGAATTTAATAACAGAAATAAAATGAACATCCAGAGAACATCTATGTAATTTGCCAAAAGAAAAAAAAAAAAGACTAAACAAAAGTGGTTGATCATCATCACAATAATTCAGAGAATCCTGGTTCACTGCAGATCTGATGTACAGAACATGGGATGAGGTTAAAGTAGCTTTACTAATTCAAAACAACATTTGGTAACTGTTTCAACCCATTCACACTGCAAATCCCAAGTTACACAAAACGTTATTTGAGGAAATAACATTTTAAAGAATAATTTTCTCTGTAAAATCATAATTTTTAGGAGCGCTTGTTTTATCAATGCAATTCTACCTCCGGGTCGCACGCTAAACTCGGTCACTCCTAAAGTTAAATAAAACGCCTTTAAATCACATTAATATAATAATAATAACACATTTTCAGCCGATTTCCCCTCAGTGTGGGGAAGTGGGTGTTGTGTCGGCTTTCCAGCTCTGTCTGGAATCTGCTTTCCTGTAAAGGCTGAGAAGAAATAAACAAAACTGTTTCTGGCATGGTGGGATTCCTTTCCTCCTGCTCCTGATGCTGAAGTTAAGACAACAGACTTAACTCTGATTACCCGGTGACGTCCCCCAGGCGAAGAGAGATTTCTCCAAGGTGCTGGATGGCGCGTCTTTGGCCCCTCGTGGTTCAGGCCCGTCTCCCTCCTCCTATGTCTCAGGCAGGAAGAAGGTGAAGGCTGGGTGGCAGCCCCCTCAACAAGGAGCAGACTTATCTTTGAATCAGCTGGCAGTTTCTCCCCATGTCAGGGAGGAACTGAGTTTCAGAGAGGCTCATGTCTCACTCAGCTCATGGCCTTTTCCAGGCCCCATGCATGGCTCCTGCAGGGCAGCCCCTCCTTTAGAGTCCCAGGACGGAGCAGAATGAGAACTGGACCTCTGGCCAGGGGTAGACTGAAGACTGAGGGGTGTCCTGTGGGAGCAAGCTTTTGCACTGATCGCACCCTGCGGAGAGAGCTGTCTCTCTGGAAGTGTGAAATTCCTTTGCTCACAAAGCCCTCAGAATTGTCCTCCAGCTACATGGCCAGAATTCAATCTGACATAAATTTCTCATCATGGCTTTAATATCATGGCACAACAAGATGGAGCTACAGACGTTCTGTTCATTGACTGGTTTTCTGGGACTTCAGTCAGATGCAAAGTTGGTCCCTCTGAAGGAACGAGGTTCATCTACAGCTGTGTTTAAGGAGGAAATAAAAAGACAATCATGTTAAAGTCAGACTGTTTGACTCTGATTCAGTTCATATAATAAATTCTCAGCTCATCGTTTTCATGCCACTAAAAGCTGAACTGTTCCTTTGCCTTTAAGTCATCTTTAGACATCAGTAGATTTCTTCGTCTGGATGCCTTATCAACATTTCAATGAGAAAACTTTTCATATTTCACATTCAAAACATTTAAATCCCAACACATCTCTTCTGATATGTCTACTTTGGAATTTGATACATTTTCTACATTCTAATATAGGTTTTATGCTTGATTTATGACATCATTTTATTATTATTTTCTATCAGGAACCAGGGATAGGAACACTAATATATTACTGTACACTAACCTTTCTTGCCCCTCATATTGTTAAAAAACAACAGCTGACATGTGGGATAATGATTCAAATCATCTGAGTCATTATACCATTGAAGGACGACTAAAGGCCAGAATAATAATAGACCTGAGTTTTTTTTTAACAAAGGACAATCTTGCAAAGGTGATGGAAACATCTGATATTGTAGACTTTCTGCTGGTCTGTGGTTCTGGTTCTTGGTACCAGGAGAACTTCTCTGGTTTCATTCCAGACTGGTATCCAGCAGTCCACAGATGATGGGCTAAACAGGGACGTCCTTGTCACAGATGTCCTCTCTGCTGCAGCTCAAGCAGGACTGGTTTAAAAGCAAATCAAAATCCTTTAAAACTGTTCCAGCAGTTCTTCGGTTTGGTCCCAGATGCCATCTTCAGTAAAAACAGTCAGAACTTCTTTCTGTTTCAGCTTGATGTAGCTCCCTTAGCCAGGAGACGGTCCCTGCATCTGTGCATTTTATCTGGTCCTGGTCATCATGATCAGAGGCCCACAGTGAGGACAGCAGCAGAAGCTGCTGGACCTGGACAAGGTTACCATCAGTCAACTAAAACCCAAAGCAAGAGTCCAAAGAGTCCAAAGACCTTCTGTAGGAGCATTCTTCAGCTGATGCTGCCACCTTGTGGTAGAAACATCACCTTACAGTCAGATGGCAACAGGATTTCATGTCGACCTGCAGCAAATAGATGCTGGAATGACTGACAACTGGTGGCTATCATTAAGGGGAAAATCCTCCCTCATCAAGAAAAATGTGATTAATGTTTATAACACTGATTTTATGGATCATGTTAGTTGTCATACTGTCATGTTTTAGCTTTATGAATTACAGACAGCTGTGCTGTTTATGTTTCAGTGGCAGCTACTGGCCATCTAACTGGGGGTCTTATAAGAGTCTTTATGTGTTGATGGATATCAAATACTTAAATGACAAATTTAATTAACAATAATAATAAATTGGATGTTCTCTGTCCGGTATTTTTAGTTTCTATTCTAACTTCGTCAGAATAAAATAAATTATTTGTTAGAAATAAATCCTAAAACATGATGAGTAAATTTAGATCTTTTTTTTCAGAGATAAAATGGAGGAGCCTCTAGAAGAGAAGCAGCAGGATTTAGGTAAGTTATCTGAAATTATTTCTTTCAAACTGAAACAGGGTTTCATCAAGTTGACTAACGACCGTTTTCATTTGGTTGTGTTTAAATATGTATGTGTGATGGGAGTAACAGGTTTGCAGTACAATACATCAGGAATCATTAACCTATGGACTGATTCCTGGATTCATTGAATAATCAGATCCTGTCTCTGTCCCCATAGTATCTGATATAACAGGATGGGTTTCCCCTCCTGAGACGGTCCAATAAAAAATTAAAATATCACCTTTCAGCCAAGCTGTTCTCCATTTATCGCCCTGGGGCAGTAAATGGAGAACAGCTGTGTGAGGAAGACCCAGAGCCTGCCTCCGCCTGCTCAGATGTCATGATGTTACATGTTATTCTCTAGTATTTAAAACTGGTAGTGCCAAAGTGGGTGTCTGGCTCCATCCACCACCCCTCCAAAGGTAGTTGGTGCCAGCGCCCTCCCAAGCAGCCTACCCAGAACCCTCATTGTCTGGATCAATTTTATTGATGAAGAATCCCATAAAGTCATTACTGCTGAGAGCTAAGGGAATGGATGGATCAACTGTACTAAAGAGAAATCTGGGATTACTTTTATTCTCCTCTATTAATGATCAGAATCAGAATCAAGTTTAATCGCCAAGTAGGTTTGCACTTGCAAGGAATTTGACTTGGTGTTGATGGTGCAGACAAAACATAAAAATACAGTGAAATGAAAAGTAAAATGGATATATATACAGAAGCTATATACATTCAGTAAACTGTGCGTTAATGTAATGCAGAAGCTTGTAAGTCCTGAACGGGGGAGAGAGACAGTGTCCAGTGTCACAGGCGGCTCTTGGACTTGTTCATAAGGCCGGTAGCAGATGGGAAAAAACTGTTCTTGTGGCGTGAGGTTCTGGTTCTGATGGAGCGCAGCCTCCTGCCAGAGGGAAGTGACTGAAATAGTCTGTGACTGGGGTGCGAGGGATCAGCCACAATCTTCCTGCTGCCTCAGAGTCCTGGAGGCGTACAGGTCCTGGAGAGATGGAAGATTGCAGCCAATCACCTTCTCTGCAGACCGGATGACACGCTGCAGTCTGCTCTGGTCCTTAGCGGTGGCACCAGCGTACCAGATGGTGATGGAGGAGGTGAGGATGGACTCAATGATGGAGGAGTAGAACTGCACCATCATTGTCCTTGGCAGGTTGAATTTCTTCAGCTGCCTTCAGAGCTTCTCCTGAAGCAGAGCTGGGATGATTGTATTGAAGGCAGAGCTGAAATCCACAAACAGGATCCTGGCGTAGGTTCCTGCAGAGTCCAGGTGCTGGAGGATGTGGTGAAGGGCCAGGTTGATAGCGTCGTCTGCAGACCTGTTGGCTCTGTAGGCAAACTGTAGGGGGTCCAGGAGGGGGTCAGGGTTTACTTTAAGGTGTGAAAGCACAAGGCACTCAAAGGACTTCATAACCACAGAGGTCAGAGCGACGGGTCTAAAGTCATTAAGTCCTGTGGTCCTTGGCTTCTTGGGAACAGGGATGATGGTGGAGGATTTGAAGCAGGCTGGTACGTGACATGTCACCAGTGAGGTGTTAAAAATGTCTGTGAACACTCGAGACAGCTGATCAGCACAGTGCTTTAGGGTGGATGGATGAAAATATGCTGCTGTAACTCTGCGAAGGATCTTTTTATTCAACAGTAGACTGTTTTTACAGATTAGGTAGGATTCTTCTTGATGTGTAGAGTGCCAAAGAGAAGAACCCTATGGATTCAATGAAAGAATCCAACTGGTCACACGAAGACAGAATCAGATAGTCCTCACTATTAAGCAGTAATAGAACAAGAACAGGTTTTTAAGACCTAAGGAGGCACAATAAACAGACTCTGTGAGGATCCCTGTGTGCAACAAAATGTCTAATTGCTCTTAATCACATTTTTCTCAGTTTGAATTAATCATGTTTATGTCTGTTGTTTGCCTGCAGAGAAAACACTTCTCAGTGTTCGCGCAGAGTTTGTGGAGAGGGTTTCTGAGGAAGTCCTGAAACAGCTCCTTGACTCCCTCGAAGCTGGTGGTGTCTTAAATAATTCAGAAACAGAGGCAATACTTGAAAAGAACCAAACCAGAGCAGACAAGGCCCGCTCCACCATAGATGCTGTGAGGAAAAAAGGAAATGACTCCTGCAAAATGATGATCCAACATCTTCAGCTAAAAGATGCTACACTGTCCAATCAGCTGGGTTTGTCCTTTGCCTTGTCTGCTCAGTCAGGTGAGGCTACACAGTTCTGTGATGCTGCTGTTACTGCAAAGTCAATTGTCTTCAAGGGCCTTTACAGAAGGCCCTTGAAGAGGAGGGGCTGAGTTAGTTAAAACTCACAGACATACCCAAAGAAACACAGACATAGTAAATTAGCTGTGCTCACAAGACTGACCGGAGACATTTCTGATGTGATCTTAAATGTGTTTTTAAACAAAAAAAAAGTCAGAGTCTAGCTTGGATTCAGGACTTAAGGGAGGTCAACAAGTTTTATGTTAACAGGTCTCTGCATTTTGGGAAAGAAGCTGTTTAAGTCTCTTAGTTGTTTATTTAATGTCCCTAATCCTTTTTCTGATAGAAGTGGGAGAAACAGTTTATTGACCAGGTGGGTGGGATCTGTGGAAATATGTCTGGCCCTTTCCTGGACTTACAGCAAAGATCTTGTAGATGGCATCCCATAATTCCCTGTGCTGATCTCAACACCTGTAGTAAATCCTTCTACTCCTGTGCAGTGCAGCTCCCACAACATACTGTCACACTGAGACACAAAATGCTTTTGATTGTGGCTCTATAAAAGTTTCTTAGCAGCTAAGTAGAAAGTCCAGTTCATTTTAGTTTCCCTAGAAAAGGAGAAGTTGTTGGGTTTTCTTTACCAGGTGGGAGGTGTTCACAGTCCAGGAGGTCAGAGGAGATATGAATGACCTGCTCCACCACCTCCCCCTGTATGTAGAGAGGAGCATGTTCAGTTCTCCTGGACCTCCTGTAATCCACTATGACCTACTTGGTCTTATTATTTCTATAGTGGGTCTCACCATTGTTGGATATGAGACCCACCACAGTAGTGTCATCCACATATTTCTGACCACAGTGTTGAAGAATGAGCTGATGTCCACAAAGAGCATCCCACCATAGGTGATGGTAGACTGTAGATGAGTCAGAGCTGAGTGAAGGACCAACAAGACAGCATCCTCTGTAGAACAGTTCTCCCTGTAGGCTGTCCAGGCCAGCAGGAATGGTATCCTTGGTGTACTTCAGGATACTCTCAAAGCACTTCATGATGACAGGCAGGGCAAGGCAGGTTTATTTATAAAGCATGTTTCAGTACCAAGATAATTCAGTGCTGAATGTACACTGCATAGGTGCTTTCTGGATCAGATCTACACAGAGTTCATTCAGCTGTTGCAGCTGTTTTTTTAAGAGACGGAGCAATGACAAAGGACAGCAGTCATTGTAACCAATTACGAGCAGTGATGGATACCAACTGGACCAACCTACCTACTGCCAAAAATAATTAACCCCAAGGAAGCAGAAGCAGCAAGCTCCAGTGAGAGAGCAGCTTGATTGAGCTCACACGAGAAGTGGGTTCCTTTAGATTAAGGTTAAAAACCTAAACCTAAACATTGATTTAAAGGAACTCTGGGCTTCAGTACTTCTGTAGTCCTCTGAGAGTTTGTTCTAGATACGTGGAGCATTGGAACTAAATGCTGCTTCTAAATGTTTGGTTCTGGAAATGCAGAGTAGACCTGAGCCTCTGATGTAAACTTATATACTGACCTACTGGTTCCATCCTAATACCCTCAATAACAGCTCCTAGCTCCTGTTCAGTAACCCATCACTGGGTCAACATAAAGAACTCTACTGTGGGGAGGAAAGGCGCTTTGGACTGCTGTGTGAGAGAAAGCATACAGACTACTTTTCCTACCTCCTTCCTTGCAGACAGCCCTTATCATGGTGACCATCGGCACTCTGCTTTGGCTAAAGAGCCCTTACCCTATAGAGGTAATCGAATTGAGGCCCTGTCCTACATGTAGAATATAAACCAGTCAAGTTTAACAGAAAGACCCAGTTTTCCAGGCAATCTAATAGAATGGAGAATTAAACAGTGTCAAATTCTGCACTCAGGTCCAATAATAACAGCACTTCTGACCTGAGTATTATTGGGCCTGAGTCCAATAATATTACATAATTACATATTTTATTTCTCCCTTGTTATGGTCTGTAGTAGTAATGACCTCCGTGTTTAGACAACTTGTTGCAGTACCTGATACAGAAGACCCAAAAAATCAGTTGAACAACATGAGCTGCTTAAAAAAATTACAGAAATAAATGTTCTATGTGAGTCATGAAAACAGCCAAGAACACTCGCGGGAACCCCTGAAATGGAAAGAGGTTAGTTAGACAAGTTAATATCTGTGAAGGACTCTGTGAGTCCTAGTGAACACTAAAATAAAGCCACCAACCTTCTCAGAGTCCAGGTGGGTGCACTGGATCCACTAAGTAGGTCCTGGGACTCCGTCTGGGTCCTGGTAGTGATGAAGGTGAAATTACAGGAAGTGAGTTGTAGGTTCACTTCACGATGATGGAGAACAGGCCTGAAACAGAAAGGGGATCTGAAACCAGGTGGGGGTCAGACACAGAGTGCAGAACCAGACAGAGGTATCCACGGGGTAGTGATGGGTCCGGCAACACCGATGTGTCGGCGCATGTGTCGAGCTCATAGAGCAAAACGTGTGTCGATGCGCGTATTGACATGGGAAAGTCACGTGTCCGATACTGACTGACTGACGCGCCAAACTGTTTCTGTTCCCTCTAAGCTGCACGCGTGTGCTTTCGCGCACAGCAGCGCGCACAGCAAAGCTACACTGCGCAGTAAATAAAATCCAAGCTGAACTGTAAACAAAATAACGGTTAATAATGGTAAATTTTTAACCATTTTGCAACTCTGGTGTGATGGTGTACCTCGGAGCGCACCACTGATTGATGGTTTGGGCAGACGCCTTTATGGTTGAGCGGCATTGAAAGGACATGGCAGCAAAAAATTTGTAAAAATAAATAAATAAAAAATCCAGTGCACAAGCATCCTCGTTCACATTATTTATTGACTGTATCTAAAAAAAATCAAATATATGTTTAATTCAAATGAAAATATAAGATAATACAATACAACATACAATGATTTAAATTGTATTGTGTATTGTGTAGTGATGGGTCGATGAGGCGTCATGAAGCGTTTCGACACATTACCAAACTGTATTGATACTGTGCCAATATTTTTAAGGTCCAGCAGGTGTCAGTATTCAGTGACACAGTATCGACACAGTATCAACACAGTTTGGCAATGTGTAGAAACGCTTCATGACGCCTCATCGACCCATCACTACCACAGGGGGAGACAGAGGCCTTGATTAAAAACAGCAGGTTGGTGTCCAGAATTCAGAGGCCAAATGAGAGTCTGACCAGGTGAAGGCAGGCAAGACACGCATAGAACGCTGCATGGTCTACTCTCACTATGGCTTTTCAAGAAACTGGTGGGGAATGACTGTGGGAGACCGGTATATAAAGGCAGGAGTGCAGGTAACAGGAATGAAGGTAATTAGGGCAGTAACAGGTGCTGCTGCTCCCACTAATTAGCAGAGAAGAGTGGAGCAGGTCAGAGAGTGGCAAACAGTCAGCTGGTCCACAACACAAGAAATAGACAACTATCTGCTGCACAGAAGATTTATGACACATTCCTATAAAACCAATATATTTACTCTCAGTATTGGATTTTAATAGGCTCATGAAATCTTGAGTGCAAACCCCACTGAAAAGATCAGAAATAGTTCTGATAATTTGTGTCTCACTGAAGTGTCTCCTCTTGTGTCTTTATTCAGCTGTTTCTGGTCGGTGTCAACGAGGCCTTAAAGAGTTTCTGAAGAAGAAGTTCCAATGTCTGAATGAAGGCATTCCTAAAGCTGGAAAAAAAACCTTTCTGGATCAGATCTACACAGAGCTCTACATCACAGAAGGAGGAAGTAGAGAGGTCAATGATCAACATGAGATCAGACAGATTGAAAGAGCATCCAAGAAGACCAGTGGTTCAGAAACAACAATCAGACGAGAAAACATCTTTGAACTCCCACCTGGAAGAAAAGATCCAATCAGAACCGTGATGACAATGGGCGTGGCTGGCATTGGGAAAACAGTCTTAACACAAAAGTTCATTCTGGACTGGGCTGAAGACAAAACCAACCAGGACATTCAGTTCATATTTCCATTCACCTTCAGACAGCTCAATGCACTGAAAGGGGAAAAGTTCAGCTTGGTGGACCTTGTTCATCACTTCTTCACTGAGACCAAAGAAATCTGCAGCTTTGAACAGTTCAAAATTGTCTTCATCTTTGATGGTCTGGATGAGAGTCGACTTCCTCTGGACTTCCACAACAATATGACTGTGACAGATGTCACAAAGTCCACCTCAGTAGATGTTCTGCTGACAAACCTCATCAGTGGTGATCTGCTTCCCTCTGCTCTCCTGTGGATAACCACAAGACCTGCAGCAGCCGGTAAGATCCAAAGGCAGTTCATTGACCTGGAGACAGAGATCAGAGGGTTCACTGACCCACAGAAGGAGGAGTACTTCAAGAAGAGATTTGGTGATGATGAGGAGAAGGCCAGCAGGATCATCTCCCACATCAAGACATCACGAAGCCTCTTCATCATGTGCCACATCCCAGTCTTCTGCTGGATCACTGCTAATGTTCTGGAGGGTGAGTTAAAGATCAGAAGCCAAGGAGAGCTGCCAAAGACCCTTACTGAGATGTACATCCGCTTCCTGGAGACTCAGATCAAACAGAGAAAGATCAAGTATGAAGGAGGACCTGAGCTAAAAACACTCTGGACTCCAGAGAACATAGAGAAGGTTCAGCCTCTTGGAAAACTGGCTTTTGAGCAGCTTCTGAAAGGAAACCTGATCTTCTATGAATCAGACCTGAAAGAGTGTGGCATTGATGTCCAAGATGCTCCACTTTATTTAGGGTTCTTCACTGAGATCTTTACAGAGGAGAAAGGGATGGACGGTGACTCCATCTATTCCTTTGTTCATCTGAGCATTCAGGAGTTTCTGGCTGCAGTCTACATGTTCCACTGCTTCACCAGCAGGAACACACAGGTGGTGGAGAACTTCCTGGGATATTACCCTAATTACTCATCTCTGGATGAGTTCCTGGAGAGAATCATGCATAAATCCCTTTTCAGTGAAAATGGCCACCTGGACCTGTTTGCTCGCTTCCTTCATGGCCTCTCTGTGGAGTCCAACCAGAGACTCTTAGGAGGCCTGCTGGGTCAGACAGAGAACAGTCCAGGAACCATCCAGAGAGTCATCAACAACCTTAAGGAGATGAACACTTATAAAATCTCTCCTGACAGAAGCATCAACATCTTCCACTGTCTGATGGAGATGAAGGACCTCTCAGTTTATCAGGAGATCCAACAGTTCCTGAAATCAGAGAACAGATCAGAGAAGCTCTCAGAGATCCAGTGCTCAGCTCTGGCCTACATGCTGCAGATGTCAGAGGAGGTTCTGGATGAGTTGGACCTGGAGAAGTACAACACATCAGAGAAGGGACGACTGAGACTGGTTCCAGCTGTGAGAAACTGCAGAAAGGCTCGGTGAGTCCAGATGTCTTCATTGACTGATGCTGATTCAGCATTATTGCCGTCCGGTTTATTCTTCATTATTTAGTCGGTTCTGGACGTTTTTGGACCTTTAACTACTTCCTTCATACTTTGGACTATTTCAACCATTCAGATTTCTAAATCTTCAGCTCATTCAGGTCAGCTCTGCTGCAGCTTTTGGTATTTAGAGATTTTGATCTTTTAGAAAGATTCAATCATCCAGAGACACATTTTAAACTTTAAACAGCTCTTCACTCATTGGGCTGTTACCCATAATTCACCTCTTTAGAAAATCCCTCTTTAGGTCAGGGCTATTAAACATAGACATAATATAAGAGTAGACGCGTCATTGGGCGGGTTCTGCCTATGCTGCGATGCGTCAGAGCGTCCGCCATCTTAAATGTGGCAAATCTGCAGTTACTCAGTCACTTAAACAGTATCAGAGGGAGTTTAATCTCTGAATATACTTTGTATTCGTAGTATTTTTGTTTTTGTAATATTACAAGTTTATTTTCGTATCCCTTTAGCTTCATTCTTCTGAATTTATTCTCCTAAAGAATAAAAATATTTAAAATAATCTAATCATAATCATAACATTATCATTTTTGTGTTTTTTTTTTACTTTATTGACCTACTTTATTTTCTCATATTATAAATTTTTCCTCTTTAATACTCCCCCAAAAAGTCTGTTCCCAAAGGCTCACTGTGACACGGTTTTATGAAATAATGAAGACCACAGTGTTTAGATTTAACAAATTGATCCTTATATTCATAACACATACACACACACACACACACACACACACACACATATATATATATATATCTATATATATATAGATATATATATATATATATATATATATATATATATATATATATATATATAGATATATATAGATATATAGATAGATAGATAGCTTTAGTGTGTGTCCAGTTTTGCAACATGGTTTAGCCTTAGTTTATAGAAGGCAGATACAAGTAGTGAAATCAGCCAGAATACATTTCCATGCAGCACAGGAATGAGGCATCTTCTCTGATTCACGTTCACAATAACAGAACTCAACTTTTTTCTGCCACATACAATATGGCGGTGACGTTGACGTGCGAACCTGCGGCCTATGATGCGTTTACGTATATGATGTCTGTGCTATTGAACTGATGGTCTGTGGACCACTTCTGGTCCGCAGGTGATGGTAATCTGGCCCCTAAATGACTTCTTTGTAAAAACTAAATAAATCAGAGAAGATGTTTTGTGTGAAAAACAGCCCAGATGAGCGGCATGGTTGACCAGCCTTGGTTTGTCTGCTGTTCAGTTCCTAACCTCTAAGTAATAGGTTAGCTTTCATTGTTCTCTGAAACAGTCCACAACTATGTTTGTCTCCCAGTGTCTACGACTGTCAGTGACATCTTCAACCCTTGGAGTAAGCCCCCCCCCCCCCCCTCCACTGTGTAAAGCCACATAGGTGAGCCCACAAGAAGAGACATGTGGCTTTATTTGCACTTCAACTATTGGTTAACAAACAGTTGTCTGAAGACAGGCAGGCTTCTAAAGCTGACTGCAGAACAGAGGATGTCACTAAACAGAACAGACACAGAACTCATGGTGCAGAACTGTCTAAATCCGCCTCTCCAGCACCCCTACACCAAGAAAAAGGAGAGGAACAACAGCTTCATTTTTAGTTTTATTTAACCAGGAAAAAGACCTTTGAGATCAAGAACAATAGAGAACAATCGAACAGTGTCCTGCCTTTTGTTAAAAGACAGCAATAAATTCATGGTGGGAATAAATGACATAAATAAGATAATAAACTAGTTCATAGTTTAAAATTAGTCACAGCAAATCCATGCTAACAATAGTTAAAAAGGTTTGGGTCTGATATTTAATCAGAGTGAGACCTCCCATCTTGGCCAGATCTCTGAATAAAGGTTCTTCAGAGAAGTGAAGGACATCAAGCCTTGTGTGAAGAACTTTTTTCATCTTGTTGGCTGTCTAGCTTCACATAGTCTCCTGTTGTGAGGACAGCAGCAACAGTCCATGACAAGCCAAGCCTAACAACACTACAGTGTCTCTCAGGAGCCCTTTGGCTTGTTCCACTATGTTATGGAGCTGGAACAGAGATAGAAGAGAAAGATTTCAGCTAACTAGATCCGCTATCATCACACCTCTCAACTTTTAGGGAAAGTTAAGAGTGAGATTATGTTCATTTTTTGGGCTGGGGGAGCGGTGGAGAATGGATCCAGTCAACTGCGTCTCATTTTTAACTGACTAGACATGGAAGTGGAGATGTTTTACTTTGGTTAAAAAGTGAAAGAGGAGTGTCAACAGCTTACTGTCCAGTTAGTGGGTTAAACAGAAATACACCAAACTGTTCTCCTGTGATTGTTCCAACATACCAAGACTGCCTGATATGAGCAGAATCACGTCTGTTTAATCTCTATTCACAACATTTACGCTCAATATTGCACTTTTTCAACAAGTAAACGGCTCTGTGGCCCATGCCAGATTTCTGAGGAAAATCCAGTTTGCTCTGATTTTGGCTCATCTCCAGAAATTCTGTCTGCTGCTACCAAAACTCCACCTTCCTGAGTCCATTCAGCTGCTGCTTTATTCTTGCAAAATAGATTTTGTTACTAGATAGACCAGCAGTAATGGATCAAATGAAACAGACCCCACATGTACAAATAAACACTGAATAAAGTTATAAAGTAGTTGTAAGTTTCTGCCGGCATTATTACACTCCTTTTTTAATCAGAATCAGAAATACTTTAATAACTACATGTTACTACATGGATTACTACATGCTGGTGCTAAATCTCACTGCAGAAAATGTAAATCATTTAATGGCAATAAAATTAGAACCCTGAAAGATGTGCACACTTCTCAGTTCTTCCATAGCAGGACTGCTCCTCTGAAATAAAAATATGCTATACAGCTCTTTAAAAAAAATCCATGTTGTAATTTCATGTAATGGGGCTAAATCAGTTTGATCTAAAGTAAGAAATCTAAAAGAAATTATTTTTCTTTCTTTGCCTCCATCTGCAGGTGTGAGTGGCTTTATAATGAATAAATAATGAATTGAGCATAAATCTGAAAACATTGTCCACTAAACTACCATTTTAGTGTGTGGTGGCACAAGTGAGTCTAGAGTCAAGACATCTATCAATTTCAATATAATTATGTAGATATGATGATTATTATTATTCTCAATGTTCATCATGGAAGAACAATAAATAAACCAGATGTTGTTGAACTTGATAATTATTGCACATTAACAAGCTGCAACCAGCTATAAATGGTTATAACAAAATCTTCTCTTGCAGCAATATATCAAGCTAAAACAGACTTTGTAGTAAATGAAATAGGGCTCCCTCCACTGCAGACAGCAGCAGGTAGAATGTACTTCAGCTATTATACCACTGAAGAAGTAAAATGCTAAACTAAGTCAGCCACTGGTAAACTCCTGCAACAGAGAGCATGCTCTGAAGAAAAGCTGCTTTATTGATGCAGTTGTAGTAACACACTGTATTCTAGTGGAAGTAATGTAACGCCGTTATCTGTTACATTAAGTCATGACTCTCTTTACTAAATGAAAACTGGAGTCTCCTGTTTTCTTTTTGATACATTACCAGTAATTTTACCCAGTTTGGTCACTTCCAGTAAAAGGAAGAGGCGTCACTTGTATGTATAGTTAGAGATGATTTGGAAGTGAGATGAAGCCAAAAAAACCCATAGTGTATTATCACTAGACTCACATATGTCTAGAGATAATCTGCTGATAATTGACATAGAGGAGACGGCCAAATGCTAACATTGACATCCAGATAGATTTAGTCAGTTCTGTTGTTTTACTCTAGATGATCTTTCTTCATCTTTGTGGTTAAATGAAGCTTTTAACCAAAGCAGAGACACAGCAGCTCTGCAGTAGAACCAAGACCTGAAGAGACTGAAGAGATTCTCTGTGTGGGTCAAACAGGACATTGATGTGAAGAGCAGATGTTCATCTGATGATGACATCACTGTTTAGTCATCATCTTTTAGTCTGTTTATCACTGTTTATTAGTCTGATTTAACTACAACTGATCTGATTCTTTCCCTTATCACAGACTAGTGGGCTGTAGTCTCTTCCAGACTGAATGTGAAGTTGTGGCCTCAGCTCTGAAGTCCAACCCCTCCCTGACTGACCTGGAAATAGATCAGATCTATGGAGAGAGAACCATTGGAGACTCTGAGATGAAGCGTCTCTGTGAGATCCTGGAGACTCCATTCTGTAAAGTAAAGAAGCTGACGTAGGTTTTATCTTCTCTGCTACTTTAAAACTTATTTTAATTAATAATTTTGTTCTGACATTCTTTCTTTACAGACAACCTGCTGTCCAAATGTTTTGCCGTGTCAATTATTTATTTTCTTCTTTGATATTTTCAGTATTGAACATTTAACACTTAATATGCTTTGGACTGAAGAACAAAAATTAGGAAAATAAGTAAAATGATGTGAATTATTGATGGAGATGTTTTAATTTGATTTGGTAAACATTTAGATAACCAGATCAGATCATTTAGTCTTATTTTTCATTTCTTTGTCACATCTTTACATGAAACATTAATCTTTGTTCCTTCAGAGTAGTGCCAGGATCACATTCATACACATAAACAGGTAAAATTAACATAATAAAACAGCATTATCTAAAAAATGAATGTGTGAGGAGAACAAAGAGAGAAAATGTAAACTAAATCAAAGCGACGGCACCAGCAGGTTGCATGTTCTCCCTGTGCATGCGTGGGTTCTCTCTGGGTACTCCGGCTTCCTCCCACAGTCCTAAAACATGACTGTTAGCTTAACTGGCCTCTCTAAATTATCCTTAGGTGTGAGTGTGTGTGTGAATGGTTGGTTGTCCTGTCTGTCTCTGTGTTGTCCTGTGATAGGCTGCTTACCTGTCCAGGTGAAGCCCGCCTCTCAGCCACTGACAGCTGCAGATAGACACCAGCAGCCCTCAGGACCCCAGCAGGGATAAGCCTGTTGGAAAATGGTTGGATGGACGGCACCAGCAGGTTCCAGCAGCTCAGCTTTGTCCTGAAGCTGCTGTTCTGTTGGTGCGGCTCAGAGAGGAACCGTCCTCTTCAGTCTGACAGCTCAATCAGACAGAACCAGAACCAGGACCCAGCAGTGTGGCTATTAAAACTACACCACAATATTGAAAAGTAAAAAGCTCTACTGCAGCAGACGCTCTCTGGACTCAGCGGTACCGTTCAGCAACAAGCCAACAAGTTTGACCACCAAAAAGGAAAGCAAAGAAAAACTGAAGAATCATCATTTCTATTAGTCTGCAGACCATTTCTGCCTGGCAGACCATGATCCAGAGGAAGCTAAAGCAGAGCGCCAAGGCTGCTGCTTTAGCTTAAAGATGAATCCAGAACAATGTGAGCTGAAACTCTGTTAAATGATCCATGTTTAGAACATTCTGGCTCTGATAACCACTGTTCTAGTAGAACCCTGCGCCAGACTAGAAGACAGCAGCATTTTAAACAGACGCCAGAGCCATCAGACTTAAATATCCAGCAGCAGCAAGTGATCATGGATGGATTTATGTTCAAGGAGAGTTTATTGTTGGCTGCTAATCTCCAAGCTCTAGTGCCCCCCACCCAACCCTAAGCCCAGAACATCTTCATCAGCAGCCGCCACTGCTGAGAACCACACCTTGATCTGGACCTTCACACGTCATGATAACATGTTCTGGTTCTGCTGGCTTTAACTCTTTAAATCAGTTCTACTGGATCACATATCAGACATCAGTTCATCATGTTTCTGGCACTTTTACATTGAGGGACATTCATTTTCTACATTTGATCATTTATTTGTTCATGTTTCAGTTTTAACCTGCATCCTGGTGGCTTCAGCTCACATCTTTTATTCTTTATTCAGATTGTGGCGCTGCAGTTTGTCAGAGATCAGCTGGGCGTCTCTGTTCTCTGCGCTGAAGTCCAACCCGTCCCATCTGACAAAACTGCACCTGAGTGAGAACAACCTGAAAGATGGTGGAGTGAAGGAGCTCTGTGGTTTCCTCCAGACTCCCCTCTGCAAACTACAGAAACTGAGGTCAGACTCCAGGTTTTAGTTCTGATATCTGTGATGTAAAAGTTGTGTTGACACTAAACTGCAGACATCTGGCTGATATTCTACTGATCCACACTGAGGATCTTCATGGTAAAGTCTGCTTTCTTCTTCTCTGCTTTGCTCCAGTTAAAGTTTCTTTCTTTTTCTAACTTCCTGTCAGCATTTATTCAATAATCAGCAGAAAACATGAAACAATGAGCTGAATTTCAGTTTAGAGTTGCAGCTTTTATCCAGAACTGAGGAAGAGGAAGAGAGAAGAAATAAAATACTGATGTTTCATTTATTTGAAGATTTTTAATCTCTTTAAACCTTCATCAGGTCAGTTTTTCTCCATTTTCTACAGGATGATTTTAAAATAATTGAATAAGTGGATGTAATTGAGCTGAAAAGCAAAGTTCAGATCTTCTATTGTAATAAATCTTTGCTGAGTTTGTTCCTGGACTTGGAGCCAGCTTTTAATGTTGTCTCTCTGTGTAACTGAGTCTGAGCCCTGATCTCAGGTCAGAAGCGGACAGCATTGGGACCCCCAGTGTGTAGAAATGCCCCTCATGTGAAGCGGCTCAGAGGGGATTCAAGCCAGTTTAGAAAAGGGAATTTCAGCTCTTGGAATCTGTGTGACAGGAACAAATCTATAATCCCTGATTGATGCTTCAGCACTTTTAGAAGCTCTGCAAGGATTTTACTGACTAAAACACTCAGACACAACATGTCACAGTAGCAGGTTCTGCTTCTGGGAGCTTCAGCTCCTACAGTCAGTTTACATGAAATATTGCTCCACAGTTGCTGCTGACTTGTTTGTTTTCTGTGAAAGCTGAATAATTTGGCTGCAGAAGCTGAGTTTATATTGGTATTTATATGGAGCTGCTGGTGGAGCTGACAGAGGTGAAGAGCTGAAGTCAGCAGGGCTGTCATTTAGAAAGCTTGCTGACACTAAATGGAGCTGAAATGTGTGTACGCCACTTTCCACCAGAAGTTAGGATCTCTAAAAATGAACTTGAGGGGAAAATGTGTGGTCCTCATGCCAGCTCTGACCAGGCGTACGCTCATTTTGGAGACGGCGAAACTGGAGACGCAGATGGTGAAGTGGTGAATTACAGCCAACCTGCATGAGGATTCCTCTCAGACGTTCACTTTCACTCCATATCAGACTTTAATCAGAGATCATCTTGATCAGAAGCATTAAAACCTCAGTATTATTCATTCTGCTGCTGGTGATTCTTAAATCCATCTGGGACATTTCAGATAAATCTAAATGCCCATAAGCCATCTTAAATCTTAAATCAAAGTCTGCTAACATCTTCTCTGGGTTTTCTACCTTCACATTCATCTCTCCAATCATCACCAGGGTGACGTGTTCCACAGATTATTGTGACCAGGTGAGCAGCAATCACTTTAATTGGTGCAAA
Source organism: Fundulus heteroclitus (assembly GCF_011125445.2). NCBI lineage: Eukaryota > Metazoa > Chordata > Actinopteri > Cyprinodontiformes > Fundulidae > Fundulus > Fundulus heteroclitus. Next base: position 3,885,845 of record NC_046384.1, read on the forward strand.
CAGTCAAACAGTCACTCATGCATAATGCTGCTGGCTGGATGCATTGGCACTGCTGGAAGACTGTGCAGATGGAGAATTGAGGAAAAGCGCTTTCAGGGATCAAAGATTTCCTGGCCAATAATGAGGACTGGCCAATATCCTGCTTCTGACTCCCAGCATGCATTGTGCTGTTCCCCACAGGGGAAAGTGGCTCCACCTCCCTGTGAGGAGCTGAAAGGCAGCTCTCCACCCCCCAGAGAGCAGAGAAGGAGGCTTTCTGCTCACACCCAGGCAGTGCTCACATTTTTAGGGGGGGTTAATAATGGGGGGGGGGGGGGGGCTCTCTCCTCTGAATGTGGATCTGAACCCACAGCCACAGGGGAATTTCAACACGGAGCACAGCGTCGTTTACTTTTTAACAACTTATTTTAACAGCTTTTTAACAACTTGTTTTAATGTGGACAACATCTGAGCTTTTACCTCTGATTTCCACATTTAATAAACGCCTCTCTGGGAAATTTTCCCAACGTTTCTTTGCTTTTTCTCCGTGGCTGCCACGTTACCATGATGAAAAAATTATCAGCTGACACATTTTATACACATTAACATTCATGAGGTGCTTTGCATCGACCGTTTCTGCTTGAATCTGGGCGTGTAGAGGGCAGAACCTGAGCCAGAACCTGGTACCAAATGTATCGCTACAGCTGGGATCTAGAAAGGAAAATGGCTGCTGCTGTGCCTGAGCATGGTTTGATTCATCTGAATATTTTTACCAAACTCCATTTTCGTTTTCTTGGCGTTCACTTTTAGTACGGATTCCACACAATGTTTATAAATGACAGCCAGGACTGTAAAAACTGCTAAACAAGTTTTAACTGTTGAAAGTTCTGATATTGTTGATTGTTTAAGAGCTGAAGTCAGCAGGTCTTTATTGAAGCAGCAGCTTGTTGTCATTAATATTAATGAGAGTTCTTTAACTGGTTCTGTTGGACTGTTAGAACCTGCATCCTGGTGGCTTCAGCTCACATCTTTCATTCCTTATTCAGATTGATAAGCTGCAGTTTGTCAGAGATCAGCTGTGATCATCTGGTAACGGCGCTGAAGTCCAACGCGTCCCATCTGACAGAACTGGACCTGAGATACAACAACCTGGAGGAGTCAGATGTTCAGCAGCTGCAGGATCTTGTAAAGAGTCCAGACTACAAACTGGAACATCTGTAAGTAGATGGTTGGAGTGAGTCCAGCTGCTGTCAGCAGAACTGTTCTGAACCCAGTTGGTACCAAAGCAAAGATCCAGTGTTTCCAGTAAAGCTGCAGCTTCTCAGTGGGAGGAGAATGGTGACAGGCTTCCTGATTGGACACAAAGACAACAATGAGCCAATCAGAGGAGCCAGCAGCTTGTTGTCTTCCTGTCTTTGTGTCCATGTGAAGATGACTGTTGTTGTTGTGTTCATGTCTCCAGGAAATGCAGCTGGATTCCAGCTGACAGCCTTCCATCATGTCTAGAGACAGGGGTCCTCATTCATCAAGCTGTGGAGCATCAGATCTGATCTCAGACTCTTTGTTCTCTCATTTCAACAGCAAACAGCTGATCAGTTTCATCTTAGTGACAGCTCTGAGATCAGTCTGACTGCAGCCTGCAAATCACTGATTTCACAGCCCATCATTACATTTAGTCACCATGTGGTCTTTCTACAGAGCATAAGCTCTGCTGAAGTCCACTCAGCACATCTGGACATGTGTCCTTCTCTCACTAGTTTCATCCAGATGTGTTCAGGGACAGCCTCCATGTTTCTTAGTCAGCTGATGTTTCAGGAACAGATGAGATGTTCATGTTCAGCTTCCAGAGGCTGAAACACTCACTGATCTCCTCTGTTGCTCCTTCTTCTCTCTGCAGGGAGTGGAGGGGATGATCTTAGTGGAGGAGAGAAGCTGAGCTGTCCTGATGATCCAGAGGTTGAAGCTGCAGCAGCTTGAGTTTAAAGAGACTCTGACTGGATCCTGATGATGAACTCTGACCTTAGAGATGTTGATCCTGTTTATCTGATCATGTCTGTCATTTAGTGTCTGATATTGTTTGTCTCTGTGGACCAATGAGGATCAAATGAAAACTAAGCTGCATTTAGTGGCTCCATGAAGTTTGGATCTGAATCTGATGAAACTGGAAAGTTGATATTTTTTCTCTCTGCTTCATTTTCAGCCTGTAACCCAGAAATCTGAAATAAAGCTCAACTCTAAAGTTTTCAGGCTGCATGTTTGCTTCATTGTGATGCAGTTTCTGCAGGTTTTTCAGCATATTTTAGATGTTTTCTGCAAATGTTTGGGCAGCTCTGGTCCTTTTATCTGTTGCTGCAAACAGCTCAGTGAGTAAATGATGGTTTCTTCAATCAGAGGATGAAGCTTTTCTTCAGGATTTTACATCAAATCTTTTTATTTCCTTCTTTCTGAAGGTAAAATCTAAAAGTGAGTAAAGATAAAGTTTGATCTGCTCCAGCTTCTCCTTTGGTGAGCATGGAAACACTTTCTGCAGCAGCTCAGAGACTTTCAGATCTTCTTTGGAGGATTTTCTCTGTTCTTCCTGCAGAACAGTTCTGGTTCTGTTGGATCTGAGGCTCATCATGCAGCTCTGCTCTGCTGAGGTCAGAACATAGATTTCAATCCTGTTTAGGGACTGTGGGGGTTAAACCTTCACCTGCAGCTCCTCATGAAGTCCACTGTGGTTGTTGGAGAAGGAAAAGAGATTTTCTCTTTTCATCAGAAATTCAAAACATGAATCATTTCCTTTTTTCTCGTTACCTGGACATTTCAGACGGACCAGAACCAGAAGCTGCTCTACAGAACCTGGATCCTCAGATCGTCTCCATGTTACATAAATAACTTTAGAACCTGAGAAAGACAACATCTGGCATCCCAGCAGACAGGCAGAAAGATAGAAAATCATTTTTAGATGTGTTGAATTTTAAAGTTAAAGTTGGGTTAAAATGAGGAGTTATTAAAGTGATTCATGCATCAAACAGGGACTACTAGATTTAGTCAGAACTGAGTTTAAAAGCAGAAGTTTAACAAGTTATCTGGATCCGTTGGTTCAGTTTCTAGCTTTAAAACATCCATTAGAACCAAAGATCAGCAGGTGGTGTCTCACTTGATTTCCAATAAAAATCCCTGAGTGGAAATGAAAAGCTGGACTGTCAGTGTGGTTCAGTCAGAGCAGCTTTAGAGACCATTCATCTGATGGAAACGTGGGAACCTTAGAGGAACATTTCTCTGTTCATTTGTTCTGAAACATTTGTTCTCTGGATGTTTCCTCTGGTTTCCAGCCTTCATTCTGTCTCCATCAGGATAGGAAACCAGCAGGTGGCGCTGCTGAGCGGTTTCAGCTTTCTATGGAGCCACATTAGCAGAACCTTAAATGGATCCAAACTGTTAGGCCAGATCCAGGCAGCCTTCGTGTTCTCTACATGATCTGGGATGAAGAGAAAAGCTCGGAGCACATTGTTGGAAACTCTGGCACAAAGAATGGAGTGAATCATTTCTTCATGTGCAGGTATGTACCTAGGATGAAACATCTGCTACAATTTGGCTAAATAGTTTTAGTCCCAGCAAATAAAAAAGAAGCTGAGCCAGCAATTTATGTCAGTAAACATGAAATGCCGCTACAGCCATGGAGAAACCTTTAGGAAGAGCTTCTCTGGTTTTCTAATCAACACAGTGAGTTATTAATATGAACAGAAATATTGAGTCAAACATTCAGGAAGATGCTCACATGCATCTGTGAGAAAAGTTCCCACGCAGTGTCATCTATGAAATGCAGATGAATGTTTTTGTCCTGACATCTTTTCAGCAGCTCACTGATGACACATTCTGGATCTGCTAGCCTGTTTCAGGAAGACAAAACTGATAAATACATGAGAAAATATGAAAATAACAGAAAATTCAGCATTTCTGGACAGCATCTGAGGGTTTTCCATCTTTAACCACAGGTAATGACTTCTGCCCAGATTAATGAATGCACCTTTCTCCACCAGTTCAACAACATTAATGGTATTTCATGGCAGCAGCTCCAGATCCACCAGTTACGTCACGTTTGCTTTGCTGGTTCTGGATCAGAGTAAATCTGCAGCTTTGAAGTTGCTACAGTCCTGATCAATGGAGAAAACAGAGGTCGTCAGTCAAGCTATTAGAACTGGAACAAAATGCAGATTATGTCAAAGAATCTCAGGATCCCAACACTGAACATCTTTGAATGCAGAAATCAGTTTGTTCTCTATCAGAAACATCATTTAGAGGCAATGAGGACTAATGACAACAATGACAGCAGAAATATGACAATATTTTCTCCCTTCAATTGGTTTGGAGCCATCAGGATGTGACAGCAGATCTTCTTCTCCATCTTCATCATCCTCACAAACATGCTGCTACCATCAAGGCCTCTGTCCCACTTCTTCAAGTATGCAACTATGTGGCCTATGAACTGATGTGGGAAGTAACTATGAAGCTGTGAACTATTATCAAGTCCACATCTGCTCAGAATCTTCCCCTTCTTTCCTTCTGAGGCAAAGCAGCAGCTGCGGTGATCTTTGTTCAGCTCCAGGCTGTCAGGCAGCAGTTTGTGGATGAAGAGCTGATGAAGACGCTGGTTGGACTTTGGAGACCAGAGGAGCTCTTTAGTCCACGTAGGCTGTTGGTCTGACATGAGGACCGTCACTGATCCACCAACCGCTAGAATAAGGAGAAAAATGGCTTTTCACTGCCTTTGTTCATTGGATTTGGCAGCTGGAATATTTTCCTATTACACTCAGAAAATTAAAAATAAAATGAAGAGTTTTTTTCTGCTTTGTTGAAATGTTGATGAACAGTTTGTGTTAAACTTCTGTTGACAAAACAGTCGTTTTCTTTTATTTTTATAATACCAAATAATGTCTTTAATAAAGGAAAAGGTCAACCAGCAGAAGTTCTCCATTAAAACAGTTTGTGTTAAACTTCTGTTAACAAAACAGTTGTTTTCTTTTATTTTTATAACACCAAATAATGTCTTTAATAAAGGAAAAGGGCAAACAGCAGAAGTTCTCCATTAAAACAGTTTGTGTTAAACTTCTGTTGACAAAACAGTCGTTTTCTTTTATTTTTATAATACCAAATAATGCCTTTAATAAAGGAAAAGGTCAAACAGCAGAAGTTCTCCATTAAAACAGTTTCCTGGGTCTCTGCAGAGATCATGTGGAGCCGTTTCTGACTGAGACTGCCTTCAGAAAATGAAACCATAACCTGTCCAGGCTGCCACAGGTCCTGCTTCCATTTTTCTTCTATTATTTTAAAGATGTTCACATGAACAGAGAAGTTCATTGCTATTCTTTCCATCTGCCTGCATTCCTCCACATAGCGTCCTGCCATCGGTGCGCAGCGCTGCGGCACATTGCAGCTGCCTTTGGGACCATGATGACAGACTAAGAATGAGCGCAGTTATTTCAATCTGAAAATTCTCACACGGAAAGAAGAGATGTCATGGTTTAAGTTGTCTGGCTTCTTTCTTGTTTTGTAGTTCACCCAGCTCTCCCTCCCACAGCCATTAGTCACACCTGTTGGTAATCAATCAGATGCATTTCACCTCCTAGTCTCCCTATTTAAGCCTCCCTCTGTCTCACTCTTGTGCCGGTCCGACTTCAGTCACCACCTCTCCATGCCAGTCCTCGTTTGCCTTTGAAGATTTGTTCCTCTCGTGTTAAGGTTGGTCTAGCCAGTCACTCTAAGGACTGTTACCCCCTGTGATTCCCTGGAGAAGTTTCTGCTCTGTGTCCAGGTGTCTCTTTGAGATCTGCTAACCTGACTAGCCGCCCAGGAGATGCGCTGCTCTGAGCCATAGTGTCTGTATGTATGTATGTATGTATGTATGTATGTGTAACATGCTGTTTTTTTTACTTTAGAGTAATAAAGCTCAATTCAACAGCAATTTATATCTGGTGTCCTTGCTATGGTTCCAAATTAAATACAGTATAATGCCAACAGAAAGTGCTGTACATTGAAGTAAATATGTAAAATAGTATTTGTCCCTTTAACCCCGTTACCATCTTCAACCCTGTTATGCTGGTCTCAACCCCGTCACACCTACAATTTCATTAAAAAAATGTAAATGCTGAAAAAATTAATTTAATGTCTGTTGACTTTTATCTAAAATATTGAGAGCTATCATGTAAAATTAATTTTGATAACAATTCTTAGCTTAAAAACATTTTTGATGAAAAATGACCAGAGTGCTTTCCCTGATTAGTCACATTTCAGGAAATAAGAGGACACAAATGTGTGATTTTTATGTCATCTTTCAGTTTAAAATGATTGAATTAGTATGGGGGACATTTGATCTATGTGAAAATGTTGATTTCTATCCCAATTTATCTTATGATAACATTCATAATCGTTATGGAAACATCCCGTTTCCATAACGGGGTTGAAGTATTAGTGATAACATCTGGAAATAATGATCAAAACTAAAAGGAAACTAATGCCTGAGATGAAAAAAAGTTTTTTTTTTTTTTTTTTTTGAAAGTTAAATATATCCCCAATGTAATAAGATATACATGGAAACAATACTTTTGGGTACAAAACGTGAAAATATCAGTCTAATGTTACCCATTCTAATAGAATGACTCACAAACACTACAAAAACAAGCTAAATTATTTATTTTATCATATTTTTAAGAACAACATTTAAATTAAAGCAAAGGGACACCCTTGACATAATTATCTTTCGTTTTACAAACAAGTTGATGAGAAACCCCGAGAATCCACCTCTGGCATCCTGGTGCTGTTTGCAGGATGACCGCACCAAGATGGCGGCCGTCTTTTATGTGCCTCTTCCCCAACGCGGAGCCACGTTGATCATTTCTGGGTTCTTTGTCCTTGTTTTGCTGTGAGGCCAGAATCGGGAGTGTTGGTGAGGCTGAAAGAGAGCAGCAGCTGCTGCAGGTGATGAAGTCTGGAAAGAAGTCCAGCAGCTGGAGGCACAGCGGAGAAACTGGAGGGAAGCAGGAGCTCAAAGAGCGGCAGGACGCAGCAGAGGAGACACCAATGATGGGGGATGTTTTCCAGCCCAGAGTTCTGCTGCACCCATCAGGTTTGGAGATTTCCTTCTTCATGCTAACTGTGTGGATGGAGCTAAAGTTTAGGAGCCGTTTTCAGCAGCTGATGGATTCCTCCTCTTCATCAGAACTCGTTGCAGGGTTTCCCCCAGAAAACTGGCTAAGCCTGCAGCTCTGCTTAGGAGGCGCTAATGCTAGCTTAGCATGTGGCACACGTAGGACTAATGCTAGTTTAGCATGTGGAAGATGAGGTGCTAATGCTAGCTTAGCATGTAGCAACATTCATCATCAAGTTCTTCTTTTCTGTCTGCCTGGGAAAATTCTTCCAAAAAACGCTTTATAGTTTGTCTTGTCTAGAAAGAAGGTTGCATGTTTTCTTCTGGCTGTTGGCTATGGAGGACCAATCCTGCCATAATTTAGACTACATACAAAAATGAATAAGAATAAATATTCCTTTATTATCTCGCAATGGGGACATTTAGGTGTCAAAGTTGCAAAAACAGACATATACACACAATTATTAGCAATGAGGCAACAAAGAAAAGAAAAAGGAACATACCTGTCTATTCCAAAATTAACTCTAAAGAAACATACCAGAATGAAGTCCTTTCTATTTACGACACAATAATAAATGCAATAGTTCCATAATGTACAAAGCTAAATACAACATGCAATACATTTTCCCCCAAAAATCATGTCTGGGGGTGGTGGCTTTCCTCCACTTAGCTGTACATTTAAATCACAGAGTACAGCTTTATACGAGCAACCATCTTCTGTCTCTCTTAACCTCTCTTATCTTAGACTTAGACAACTTTATTTGTCATTTTGTATGCACAGAGTGCGTACAGAACAAAATTTCGTTTGCATACAGTTTGAAAAATTACAGTAAATTGCAGTAAATTACAGGATAAGGTGCAACAGTGATTTATAGTAAACAATTGAAATGTAAACAATGTAAACAAACAAATGTGGTACAGAGTCCATTTTATGGCTTCAGCAGTTACAGAGTCCATTTATCCATCCTTCTGTCTCTCTTAACCTCTTATTTATCCATCTTTCTGTCTCTATCATATATCTTTATACATAGTTATAGTCTGAAGGCTACCTGCCATTCTTAATTTCTACTTCTTGATTGAATGAAAATCTCTTTAAAGTCTAGATCTGCCAGAGTTTATAATATTTTTAGTGTAACTTTATTAAGTTTTAAATTTATTACATTCATGGGGTCTATCCAGCAACAAAAATGTATTTTCTTAGTATAATGCAGCCATCTGTTTTCAGGGATGGACTCAGGAAGGTGGATTTTTGTTTCCTACAGAGAGATTATTGGTTATATGCAACAAAGTAAATTGTAAGTGATATAAATTATCTCTGGGATAATTCTTGGTCATTTAAGTATTTATCTTTAATGCACCACTGCATGTTTCCCCATCAGAACCGAGTCCACCGACTTCTCCACGGCCAGAAGGGGCTAAATGCTCCCGACTCTCTAGAAGTTTTTAATGCAGCCGTCCTCAGAAACTGGGCCTGTTTACAAAATGCAGAAATGTTTACCACAGACGGTAAAAATACCTTGTGAGTCTGAGCGCTCTCTCACCTGGTGGGAATGTAAGTTTACCTGCATATGGACCCAGGTGACTCTGAGCTGACAGTAAAGGAGCGACGACTTAGTTTAGGAGAAATATTAAAGGGAGCTTCACACATGGTTGTACTGCACACCGTGCAAACTCTCCGTGGACATCTTAAACTTCATAGAAGATGAACAAAAACGGTGCGACCTCAGTTCCCTGAGGTGTTCCCGTGGTGCAGGTTAGCTCGTCAGAGACACAGCTCTGTGTCCTCAGATACTGCTGTAGACCAGTGAGGTAATCCAGTATCTACTGAGACAGATGGTGGTCCACTCCTGACCCTCCAGCTGGTCCTTCAGGAGTCCTGGTTGGATGGTGTTGAGAAATCAAAGAACATGATCCTCACTGCGCTTCCAGGATTCTCCAGATGGGCCAGAACTCTGTGCAGCAGGTAGATGATGTCATCATCCACCCTGATGCCAGGCTGGTAGGCAAACTGCAGGGGATCCAGTGAAGACCTCACCAGGGGTAGAACCCAGGAGAGGGAGGGGAGGAGCTGTATGCCTCTTTGCAGTTGGCATACAATTAGCATGTTTCGTCTGCATTCTACTCACTGACCAACAGCTCACAGCTCAGTGTTTTTTGTGCTAAGTCTCTCTTTAACGTGTTCAGAGCTACACCAGCGGTTATTAATAAACACAGCCACCCCCTCCTCGTACCACTGTCTCTGGTCTAGTTGCCTTTGATCATATGGAAGCCATCGATGTTTACATTAGAGCAGGGGCGTAGCTATGGGTGGGCCTGAGTGGGCCCAGGCCCCCTCTCCCCCATGAAGTGGCTCTGCTTTTAAATTTTTTAGGGGCGTCACTTAAAGTTATCATAAAAATCCTCATGAAATAAAATGAAGCAGAATAAAATAGAATTTCTTCCTGTACCTCCATGTTCTGGTTCTCAGTAAACCGGCGGCACAGAGAATGTTGTTTGCCTACGAGCTGCAGGACTGTAATAAACCAGATGCCAGGAGATGCTGGAAACATCACATTCATTGAGAAACCGTTAGCTTGTGAAGGTGGTGTTGGGTGTTGTTGTGATGTCAGCTAGACGGGACATTCCTCTTAGAGAAACAGAAGAGCTCTGGATTGTCTTTTGGGGGAGGTGCTGTAGTGCCGCTGCATCGTCTCGCGCTTAAATTCAGTTGCACATACTGAATTTAGTCCCAGTTACGTCGGTGCATACATTTAAGGAGCATTTTAGGGTCTTGTAACTTTGGGAACTTCAGCCTAGACCCCTCATTCCTCTTTGTCTTTAAAAAGAGCGCTTTACTGTCTGTATTTATGCATTTTCCCAACGATGTTTAACCTTAGCCCTTAGCACAGAACTAAAATAATTGTTTCTGGTTCCCTGAACAAGAAGTGAGGTGCAGTGAAGCCCAGAGCCTAAAAGGCTGCGCCTATACTTATAAAATTTGGGGATACGACATCAAAGTGCTGTTTCCTATAATGCTATTTCCTGTAAGCTTTAGACTAAGACATTTACCTAATGACACACTTAGAGGCATCCTGGGTAAATGCAGGTGTGGGATAAATATTTTAATTTAACAGTTTCAGAAAGTGTTAAAAATTCTATTTACATCATATTTATATTCCCTTTGTAATCCAGGGAGGAATCACCGGCAGCTTTACTCATGTGTTATACATTTGTAGTGTGAAAACGGAGCAGGTCTCCTCTCTGCTCTCTTTGCTCTGACTGCATGCAGGTTTTTCAGGATGAGGCAGCTGCCTGTGAGACAGCACTGAGGGAAGTAGGGAGGGACTCACTGTAGCTCTAGCTGCTGTCCTGAGACATTAATTGTGACCAACTCAATTTTTGGTGGTCCTTAATATTATTTATTATATGTAATCACTCTAAAGCTAGGGTCACTAACATGGTGGCCAAGGGCAACAAGTAGCCGCGAGGACCACATGTGTTGCCGACAAGCCCATTCTAAAAAGACAACATCCACGGTGAGCTTCATCCAAAACGTTATTGTATTGTGTTACCGTATTTTTCGCAATATAAAGGATACCCAAAGTCCTTAAATTTTCTCATTAATTCATGGCGCGTCTTATAATCAGGTGTGCCTTAAATGTGATTAAAGCTGTGATTACTGATTGATTTTATGTGCTACAATGCGCTCAAAAATCTTAAAACATGTAAGTACAACTTTTGTTAGCAACAAAGCCGCTTCACTCATTGAATATTTGGAGCATTACGGGTCTGATCGCCCACCTGAGCTGTCTACAAGACTTCCTGACTGTAATGTCTAAACTAGAAGTGCATACATGTAAGGCGGCCCACACCTGGAGTCTGTGCTACAAACAATAAATTAATTTTAATTCAATATAAAAGTTACGTTTATTTTGGCCTTATGTAAGAAACAGGTCAGTGTAGTCCAACTACTCTGTCCTCCCGACAGATGGATAGAGACCTGTGTACGTGAGGGGGCGGGGTGATATTACACACTTGAGGAGAATATTTAACGCAGCTTATAATCCAGTGCGCCGTATGTGTGGATATAGACACATTAGGCATAGTGTTAAGAGCTACCACACCCCGTTGGCAGTGAAACACACTCGGTGGACCCAGCTCTTTTTACCTGTCAGGCGACCCCCACTTACATATTGCTTTTGGATGCAAGACACATGAAACAGAAAAGTATACTTCAAGTTATATTTTATCTACTAAAGACAGAGAAACGGTTACAGACACATCAGCGCTGATGGGCTCTTGATCGGTAAGAAGCCCTGATTGCTCATCACACAAACATTATATAGGAGTTTAGGTTAACACCCATAGAGGGCCGTATACATCCAAACTGTGTCATCAGTAGAGAAACTGTGTCACCTCCGGGACGCTATCTGACAGATATGAGTCATTTCCTTGTGTCCGGTGCTATCCAAGTGTGGCAGGCAGTTCTGGGTTAAGCAGTTCCTTCCACTTGACCCAGTTGATATCTTAAAGGTATACTATGCAACCGGGGTTGATTTTCCAGCGAGGCTCCCCCCAGAGGGCGAAAGTAAAAGTGCACTGTTGTAAAGATGCTCAGCTGTTCTGGTTTCTCCATCAAGCCAGGCGCAGTTGTTTTGAGCTTAGCAGACAGGCGAACGCAACGAAAAGTGGAAAAAACGGCAGTACAAACAATGACTAACACAGTGAAGGTATGAACATCAAGCTTCCGGCAGCGCTACCAAGCCGCGGCCGCCTCGGCAGCTTTATTATTATTATTATTATTATTTTTCTTTATTTTTTTTATGTTGGCGACCGCCTCGGCAAGCGGTAGCGCGGTAGCCAACATAAAAAAAAAAAAATATAATAATAATAATAATAATAATAAAACTCGATATGCTTGCATGTTTATTTGACGTTAACACGCGGTTCTTTGTTGTTGCTTTCGTGCGTGCATATAGTGAATGGCAGGGCAAAAACACAGTTCTCGCCGTAAAGCGAGACTTCTGTGTGTGCGGGCCGTGAGCTCTTGCAATTGCAAGTGCGGTATTTCCCCCACAGACCCCCAGGGCGGCCGAGAAAACCTTTGTTCGACCTGAAATGACTCATTTAATCATCCAAAACGGTATGGAACACATAAATTTTTTTTTTTTTTTTTTTTTTTTTCCCCTAGTGTCCTGTCTAGCAATATGGCAATAGGAATTGATGTCTCAATGCCAGATAGAGCTCGACAGATTTTGCTTTTACAAGTGGAGCAAACTGCTTTCGCCATAGTGCTCCACTTGATTTATGCTTGTAAATAGCTTTATTATGATTCCTGCAAGGAGAATTTCAAATTATATGGACATGACAATGGGAGAGTAAAGGAAGAACAAAAATTGAAAGAAAAGAAAAAAAAAGAGTAGAGGTGAAAGAAAGAGGAGATAAAAGGGAGAGAATGATAAAACGTCCTCTGTCTGCTCCATCACCTGGAAAGAGACACAAAAAGAACAGCACAACCAACAGACATAAAGCAACAGATACACTCGAATAACACCTAGATGCCATTGCTAAATCATATATATTATTATGTAAGCTGACATGTGTAATGTGATATTTGAAAAAAGAAAGTGAAAGAACATAAATAAATAAATAAATTATAAGATTACTGTATATAAGTGAACACTTAATACCTGGGACCCAGCACCTGTGGGAGATGTGAAAGTGCACTAGTTTAGGTGAAGATTATCCAGAAATAGCTTGATAGTGATTGTGGAACACATTAATTAACTGAAAAATGTTGCATAGTATGCCTTTAATAATAGTGATACACGATATTAGACATTTCAACCGATAACCGATAAATCTGCTTTTCATGGCCGATGCCGATTCTGATACCGATAAGTTCATGCTAAACATAGTTTTAGCTGAATCTGCAGCTTGTGCTGGATGCAGCTATTAAAAACAAATAATTTAGTAGCTCTGGCTTATCTATAACAGCAAACAAAAGGTTTTGGCTATTCAAAAGTTTTTTTATGTTATCACACAAAAAAGTGGTAATATGCTTTACATAACAAAAGAGACAAATCAATTCAAAATACAAAGAGCATCCCTTGAAAATTACTCAACCGATCTATGGCTTAACGGCAAAGGTAATTGTGAGGTCAAATATTTATATCAAATATAAAATTATATGTATTTACATAGCCTCAGTTACAAAAATGTAATCAAAAAATGAAGTGCAGCTGTACGGAGGATCGCGGTTGCACCAAAGGACTCTATTAATAAGCTGCTACTTTTTAAGAGAAAGAAGACATCATGAACGATTGAAGTGAGATGAGAAAAAGAGTATATTAAATGATAACGGGGGAATGATAGAATTATTCTTACTATTTGCTACATATTTTGTTATTTACTATGTTCATTGCATTTATCATATATATTTACTCTTTACTACTAAGAAGTTTTAAGGTTTTAGATCTCTCTCTTATCGTTGCAGAAGGCCTGCAGAAAGCAGAGAAATATGTTGTGACTTTAATAAGTGTTTTTATGAACTCTATTCAGCCATCTGGACTGCTTATGCATAACGGTACTGTGTGAACTGCTTGGTTTTATCTCCAAGGTCACGGTTGTTTTGCTTCTCCCTACCCCTTAGCTTGACAATGGAACCAGGGATTCCTTTTCCTAATAAATAGAGAGGAGGCGACAGATTTGCTTCAGATCAAATTTGGAGATCTGTATTAAGCATCTTCGTTCGATCTCCTTGCAAGATTTTTGAAAACTAACCTCATTCTTGTCTCTCCTTCTTGTGTTGTTAATGGATGTTTTAGGTGTTTGAACCTGACAACCCACAAAAATAGCTACAGCCAAGGTCAAAGAAAAAAGTGCAACTTAAAAAATGTTCAGATGCACATATGCATGTCTGATCAGTTAAAAATAATCAATGACGTAAATAAAAGTGCATCTTCAAAAGTGAGGCGAAAAATCAACTAAAGGTTGCCTGACTGCATGAGGCATTGTAGAGATTTTTTTAAAAATCTTATAGCTCAAAATAAAATGAAAAATATTTAAGAATTGTCACTTTCTACCTTAAATTTAACCCTCAAAACTATTTTCACTTGTCACTCTAATTTCTACATTGTTTTCAAATTTTTAGGTGAGTGCATCAGTGGGGACTTTTTCACAACAAATAGAACCATCACAAAAACTGTGTCCTTTACTGCAATTAACAGCAGCAAAAGACAATTGCATTCATATAACAAAACTTGAAAAATATTTAACAGATCAATGGTTTTAACTGCAAAAGGAATTTTTGAAGTTTAGTCAAATATTTTTTAAGTTTAAAATTATATGCATTCACATAGTCAACCTCATTCACAAAAAATATTATCAAAGAATAAAGTGCACCCTCAAAAATAACTACAGCAAAGGTCAAAGACAAACGTGCTACCCCTTAAATGTTCAGAAGACTACTTGTAAAGGTATTTGTGGAGTCAAGTCAAATAATTTTCGAACATGAAATTATATGTACTAACATATGCAGGTCAGACTCAATTCCAAAAATTCAATAAAGTCAATAAAATTGCATCCTCAGAAATGAGGTGAATAATCAACAAAAGGTTGCCTGTTGGCATGAGGCATTGTAGAGATGTTTTTTTGAAAATCATATAAGAGAAAATAAAATAAAAATTAAAAAACTTAAATCACCACTTTCTACTCATTTACAACCCCCTCTGTCTTTGTCCCCATTGTCTTTTCTATATTTTAGGTGAGGGCATCAATGGTAGATTATTCTTAACAAAAAGAAGCATCTCTGCTTTCTCACATCCAAGTCGGTTTTCTTTTCCTTCAATAACATTTGCAGCAGCAGAAAACAACGATCACTGTCTATGCTGGTGCAAGGAGAGGCGAGTATATAAGTGAGCCAAGCTCTGGGAATCGGGTTTTGTTTCTCCAGTACACCATGGGACTCTCGGATCGTGGAATTGTGAGCTCTGACAGACTTGGATATAAAGGAATAGAACAAAACAAATAAAACAAATTTAACATTACTATATTTCGTTCAAGTCTTTTGAGTTGCTTTCTTGCAGGATTTCATCATACATCGTCAGCAGGAAAACATTATCATCTGCCTTGGGTTTCTTCTCCTGTGGCTCCTCAACATTTTAGGCTAGGGATGGTGTAACGTGGCTCCAAAAGTGCTATTAAGTTACGAAAACCTGGGTTCTCAACGACAGAAAAAAGCTGGTTGTCGAGCACAATAAATTCCATCACATTGTCGTTAAAAGCTTTAGTTTTTTCGTTTCTCTTGAAAAGATTTTACAGCTTTCAAATGCCTACTGAATGCAGACATCTAACCCTCTGTGATGTTGCTGTTTTAGCCTTAGCACCACCGGCTGCTGCTGCAGCTGCCTTGTATTCTTTCCATGTTCTTCGCCAAATATATCTTTACATCGTGTGTCAGTTCAGGCTGCAATCAATATATTTTCTTATGTGCATAATGTGTTTCAATGTTTCCTGCAGATGTTCAGCAGAAGCTGATTGTTAAAGAAGAAGCTTCTTTAGACCACAGACCTCGTGCTGACCTGCATGACCCAAAGCCCCCCCACATCAAGGAGGAACAGGAGGGAGTCTACATCAGTCTGCCAGGAGAGCAGCTCAATGGGAAGGAGGTGATTGATGCCATCAGGTTTCCAGTTGCTGCTCCTCCCATAAAGAGTCTGGATGATGAACAGTCTCTGCTGCTCTCACAGCTTTATCCAGACCAGATTAAAGGCAGAGAGCTTCCAGAAGAGAATGATGGAGAAGAATCCATCAGGATACAAGAACATGGACATGCTTCCACTTCTTTAGAGACTGAAGACACTGAGAAGGACGAAGAGGACAGTGATGTAGAACACCCTCTCTCTGAGCTGAAACACTTGTCAGAATCTAGATATAAGAAATGTTCTACAAAGAAGAAAAATGTGGAGTCACGGAGGAAAGTCCAGACTGGAGGGAAGCTAAGCTGTGAAGACTGTGGCAAAACATTTATTGGAAAATATAACTTAAAAAGACACATGAGAGTCCACATAGGAGAGAAGCCGTTCTGTTGTGATCTTTGTGGGAAAAGATTTAGCCACAAAGGAAATTTAAACAATCACATGGGAATCCATACAGGACAGAATCGTTTCTGTTGTGCTGCATGTGGACAAAGATTTAGCTCTAACTCACAACTAAACACACACATGAGAATCCACACAGGAGAGAAGCCTTTCTGTTGTGATCTATGTGGAAAAAGATTTATTCAAAAAGGAAATTTAATCACACACATGAGAATCCACACAGGACAGAAGCCTTTCTGTTGTGATCTATGTGGACAAAGATTTAGCCAAAAAAGAAATTTAAACAATCACATGAGAATCCATACAGGAGAGAAGCCTTTCCGTTGTGCAGCATGTGGAAAAAGATTTAGCTCTAACTCACCATTAAACACACACATTAGAATCCATACAGGACAGAAGCCTTTCTGTTGTGATCTATGTGGAAAAAGATTTACTCAAAAAGGACATTTAAGCACTCACATAAGAATCCATACAGGACAGAAGCCCTTTTGTTGTGATCTATGTGGAAAACGATTTACCCAAAAAAGAGAATTAGAAAATCACATGAGAATCCATACAGGAGAGAGGCCTTTCTGTTGTCCTCTATGTGGAAAACGAGTTAGCCGAAAAGGAGAATTAGAAAAACACATCAGAATCCATACAGGACAGAAGCCTTTCTGTTGTGATCAGTGTGGAAAAAGATTTAGTGTAAAAAGTACTTTAAACAACCACATGAGAATCCATACAGGACAGATGCCATTCTTTTGTGATCTATGTGAAAAAAGATTTAGGTTTAAAACAACTTTAAAGACACACATGAGAATCCATACAGGAGAGAAGCCTTTCTGTTGTGATCAGTGTGGAAAAAGCTTTACTCAAAAAATACATTTAAACAGACACATGAGAATCCATACAAAGCAAGACAAGGCAAGTTTTTTTGTATAGCAGATTTCAGTACAAGGACAACGCAAGGATCTTTCCATGATTAAAACGAAGTAAAATAAAAACAGAAACACCGTTGGAATAAATGTAGGAAAAGCAAAACAAAATAAAACAGGAAAATGGAAATTAAGAGCAAATATTAATAATTTTATAAACAATTGGTCTAAAATTTTGAACTAATAATATTTCAGTTAACTGTTTAAAACAGTCAAAAGCAATCCTAAACAAATCGCGGGCAGCAGAGTTCTGGATCAGCTGCAGTTATCTGATCCACTTTTTAGGCAGACTTGTGAAAACACTGTTGCAGTAGTCGGTTCTACTAAATATAAACGCATGGACTAGTTTTTCCAGATCCTGCTGAGACATTAGTCCTTTAATCCTGAAATTGTTCTATAGGTGATGGAAGGCAGACTTTGTAATTTGATTCAGACGTCTTTGGAAAGTTTTCTATACAGCTGGATGAATCTACAGACATTTCCAATGCTGCTCAGCTGATAGCTCTGGTGCTCTATCCTTGAGAGGGAAACATTTCGGAGGATTTTTGTTTCTGCAAGGAGGTCTTGGGCAGGACAACTGGTGAGGAAATATTTAAGCTAGTTGATGCTTTTCTGACTGAAGTGAGACTGAGGCTACTCATCTATCCTTAAAGTTAGTGAAGAAATCACCACATTTATAAAGAAGAAGAATAAAAGATGGAATAACAGACATGTTTCCCCAACTGACTGACTTTTTAAACAATGAGAAGCTGTCTGTTGCTATTGTGAGGGATGTTGTGACTTCACACCTAACATCACTGTGTGAGAACTTCAGCTCATATTTCTGTGATGTGAACACTGATGCCTGGGACTGGGTGCTGATCCATTTTCACCTGCTGCAACAAGAAATGGCTTAAGACAGGGGGGTCCAAACTTTTCGGTACAGGGGCCAAAACTGTCAGGTGAAAGGAACTTGAGGGCCAAAATAAATAAGCAAATGATTTTAATTTTTCACCTGCTCTACAAAGTAGGATGATTTTAAATAAATAAATCAGATTAGTCAGATTTTTTGTAGGAAATGAATGTCTAAAAAAATTGTTTTGCTCATTTGTTGTATTAAAAGACGGTTTTCCAGTTTGCAAATTATTTAGAATAATTTAATTTGACTCTTTGACAATAATAAACCAACAATATTAGACCAGTATTTGGGTCAGATGTTCTTTGAAAAACACTCGCTGTAATTAGTTTTAATTATTGAATTTAAAGCAGATTTTTATGCAGCAAAGTCTGCGTTTGAGTAATTAAATGTCATTGGATTGATATTATGAAATTAAAGACTATATCAAAAGTGTGTTTATTAAAAGATGAATACTTTGTGTTGTACTTAACTTTTTCAATTGTAGGATTTTAACTTTTCTGTAATAATTTTGCCCTAAAATCTTCCATCTGCATCAGCCTCCTGTGCTGGTGGACCTAATCTGTGTTAAAACACACTTGGAGGGCCACCCAGAATGGTTGCAGGGGCCACAAATGGCCCCCGGGCCGCACTTTGGACACGCCTGGCTTAACAGGTAAAACAGAAGAACAGCTCTTGGAGTTATCTTGTGACAGAACATTGAAGGCCAGATTCCAACAGGAAAATCATGCAAACTTTTGGGCCTCCCTCTCACATGAGTATCCTGAACTGGCTGCTGAGGACATGAAAATATTGCTGCTGATTTGTTAGAATTATTTTTATTATTCTCTACGTGTTTATTTTTATTTACCATGTTTATGGCATTTATCACATATTTACTCATTACTATTGAAAAGGTTTTAAGGTTTGAGTTTATTCAGACAAAGTGTTTTTCAGATGACTAATATCTCTCTTATGTATTATTGTGTTTATTATTATTGTCATTTATTTACTGGAACATATACCATGCTTCATCTTACCTCATACTATGTTTTTCAACTGTCTCTCTTATCATTGCAGAAGGCCTGCAGAGATATAACTCTTTTTCTAAGACCTGAACTGAACTGTGTGAATGGCGTTGTATTATCTTGAATGTCACATCATAAATGGTTTCTAACCAGGGGCCTCCCTGACCACAATAAAGAGAGAGGAAGCACAGGGTGTGTTTTCAGAGCAGTAAGGAGTTGTAACTGAGCACATCTCTGCTGTTCTCCTGTTAAATAAAACCAAACTAACGCTTGTTGTCTTTCTTCCCTTGTGTTGTTTAATGAATGTTTTAGGTATTTGAAGCTGACACGTTTCCAACCACTTACCTCTGTGAATCAACATTTTCAACTCTGACTGTAATGAAGAACAAATGCAGAGCTGGTTTACAAGTGGAAGATGATCTTAGAGTGTTTGTCATCCATGCCTCCAAGAATTAACTGTGTGGGGAGAGACAGGCTCATCCTTCTCACTAATTGTCAAGAGGTTATTGATGTCTTTGATGAATGGCTGGACTGTGTGTAACAAAGCCTAAAGCAAATATTTATAAGAATGTTGTTTTTATTCTTTTTTGCCAATAGTTTGAATAAGATGTTTGTTGTGCTTCTTCAGCCAAAGATCAGAACGCCAAGGTCCCCGCCCTCGACTACTACCCTATGCACACTGCACCCGACCCCCCTTGGCCCCTCTGACAGGCGGTGCGCCCATTGGAAGGGGGACCCATGTTTCCTCTTTGGGATGAGCCCGGCCGATCTCCATGGTTAAAAGGTCAGCCACCAGGCGCTCACCAGCGTGCCCCACCTCCAGGCCTGGCTCCAAAGTGGGGGTCCGGTGACCCGCGTCCGGGCGAGAAAACACTACGTCCATTTATTGTATTCGTCATAAGGGGGCTTTTGGCTGATCTTTGTCTGGTCCCTCACCTAGGACCTGTCTGCGTTGGGTGACGCTATTAGGGGCACAAAGCTCCTAACATCATAGCTCCTAGGGTGATTGGGACACTCAAACCCCTCCACCATGATATGGTGGCAGCTAGTGATGTTACGTGATGTGCCGAGGCTTCAAGGCGTGTGTCGAGTAATGGAGGGGGCGTTTCCGTAAATCGTGTAGCGAAGCTTGATTCATTTCGGGGAGGAGCCGAAAACGATGACGTCCGAAGCCTCGCTGCCCGGCTGTACCACGTGACTGCTTCGGGAAGTGGTTCAGATTTTGCCAGATGACCAGTTCATTCAGAACCCTTGCATGGCTGCACGCTGAATCATAAAACAGTTCTGCTAACCAGATGCAGTTTAAAACACCACTTGGTCTGTTTATAAGTTGTTTTTAATAATTCTGCATTTTTAAACTACATGCACCGTATTTCTGTGCCTCAGCGCTTGCTCCTCTCCCCCCTTCTTTCCCTCGGACCAGATGCTTTTATCACCGTTCACCAATCAAAACGTGAATCACTACGTTTAATGTCCTCACATCGGTAGCAAAGTGTCCCAGTTAAAGTCAATAGGAGAGTTAGTAGCTGTGTTTCATGCTCTTTTGTTTTTAACAACATAGAATCATGGCGCTTCGGTGGGCGTGCTGCCTGGCGCTTTAATTCAGGTGCGCACTTTTAAGGATCATTTTAAAGAACTTGTAACATCAGGGGCTTCATCTCAGACCTGTCAGCAGCCCCTGTTCCCTTTATAGGAGCCCTTTACAGTATTTAGTTAAGCATTTTCCCCACTGTTTATCCGTCACACGCAGTGCACGGGGTAAAATCCGCCCACCGCACCGCCCAGAGCGCACTGACGAGAAGACTGACTGAGAAACCTGTCGCTGTGAAAGGTGATGATAATGTTATAAACTGTAATAGTCTAGAAGTGCATTGAGCTGAAAAGAGGGACACATCAGCAGCTGGATTGTGCGTAAAGACGCAGCGTGAACCTCTGTGTGCTTCAGTGTTGCTGCTGAGGGGAAAATGTTGACCATTACCCCTCCACCCCACCCCACCACCAAAATTAGCATAATCTCACTCTTAACTTTTCATCAAAGTTGAGAGGTCTGATTATTACACACCATGCCATATCACATGACACCACTATTTTGGGAATAAATACAAGCAGAGAATACATTCAAACAATATTTTATTATACACATATGTGTATACATAATTTATGTAGACAAATGATTTCGTCCTACACATTTTGTGAAGTCATTCCCAAGAGCCATAATGGACAAAAAAATCAACCAATCACACGTGTTAAGATACAGCTGGCTGTGATTTTACACCTGGCCAGTAGGTGGTGTCGTGTGCACATGAAGCTTCAAGAAATGAACCCTTTCTCGAACCAGTTGGCTCAAGTGGTTCAATGCCTCATGAGGCTTCATCTCACCATCACTAGGGGCAGCCCAGGGAGAGGTCGCCTCCCTGGTGAGGTGTTCCAACCGGGAGGAGACCCAGAGGGAGACCCAAGACACGCTGGAGGGACTATGTCTCTCTGCTGGCCTGGGGACGCCTTGGGATTGTTGGTTTGTTGTGCTTATATTTAACCAATTAAAAGAGCCTTCTATCTGATAATTGGACCAAGTAGGGTTCACTGGAAGTTCCTGAATTTGGTCCCATCCAGGAACAAATTTCATCGGTGCCAAGTTTGTATTAAGACAGCTGTACCAGGTCCTGGATTCTCAAGACAAAGGTGCAATGGAGGAGATGTCAGCTCAAAAAGGCACCCAATGGGAGTGGATAATTAATCCAGCACATCAGAACATTTGACTTCACAAGCTATCCTTATAAAAGACTCAGAGAGATGCAGCATCATGTCAACAGGTTCTGGAGATCATGGAGCCAGCTTTGCAGCCCAAACTTAATTGTGAGAAGCAAATGACAGACGTCATATCTAAATGTCACAGCTGGCGATAATTGTTTGGCTATGTGACCAAAATGTGCTGCAGAGCCAATTGAAGTTAGGACGGGTTGTGAGTGTTAACCCAGATGCTAAGTGCAATGTGCAGGATGTGAATGTCAAAGTCGTCCAAGGCTCCTGCCTTCCTGTGACAAGACAATCCAGCCTTTGCCTGGAGTCCTGAAAGAACCTGCACAAACTGACTGGGTCTATGGATATCTATTTCTATAGGGACATGTGCTTTCCAGCGTCAGCTTCTCACTCACAACAATGGTGAAGCTATGGTTTGTGACATGGAATGTGCATGAGAGAGAAAAAGTGTAAAATTTTAACAAATTTAAAAGATCAAAGGCAGATATTTACTTATTGCAAGAAATTCATGAATCAGCTACACCTTTAAAAGATCTAAACTCACCTGAGTTCTCTAATGTGTTTTTCATCTGCTTTGACTCTAGATTGAGAGAAGTAGGAATTTTAATCCACAAAAACATTAGTTTTACAATATTAGACGAAATGATAGATCCTAAAGGTAGATTCATTATAATAAAAGCATCTGTTCACAAACAAAAGTTATGTATTGTCAGTTTATATGGTCCAAATGTTGATCCCTCATTCTATTACAAACTTTTAAGCACTTTCAAAGTAATTGGATTGTTCTCCTTTTATTGGGGGTGACCTCAACTTTGGTCTAATTGAGGAAATAGGTTGATTACAACAGGGACTCAGCTTGGTTGGCTATCAATAAATGTAGTCAAACAATACATGAGTGATTTTGGTCTTTGTGATACATGGCGATCTCTTCATCCTAACAGTAAGGAATATACTTTCTTTTTAAATGTCCATCATTCCTACTCTGGTTAGGATTACTTCTTAATCAAAAACTTGCTGCTGTCTGACATTTCAGATGCTGTAATACATCTTATTGCTGTCAGTGATCATGCTCCAGTTACTTTAACCCTAATAAATAACAAAGTAACCCCACAAAACAAAAGCTGGAGATTTAATACATCATTGCTTAAGGAGGAAGAATTTATCAAATATTTTAAAACAGAGTGGGCTTCATATTTGGAATACAATGATCAACCAGGGACCTCAGCATCTACCCTCTGGAAGGCGGGGAAATCATTAATGAAGTGAAAATAATTCCATTCTAACCTCATAAAAAAAGATAGAAAACAAAAAGATTCAGGAATTAGAAGAACATTTAAGTTACTGGAAGCCTCCCAGGAAGAGGGTAAACTGAGTAAAATCTGTAAAGTAAAATTAGAATTAAACCAAAATATTAAACCAACAGGTAAAAAATAAACCAAGTTGAATAATAGCTTTATTTTGTTGTTTTACAGATTTGACAGTCTGATAAAATCAGTGAATGCAGTTATTTCCTGTTTAACTTTGAAGCAGAGCTGGTGGAAGTATCAGTGCTCCCTCTAGTGGACAAGGTAGTTATTGCAGACAGTAACCGAGTTGGGACCCTGCACAGACTTTAAGCACCTTCTTTATTTTCCTCCACAGGCTGCAGAGTCTGTTTAGATTAACATGTATTATTCATTCATGTTTCTTCTGATAAAATGTGTAAAATAATGTGCACTAAATGTGCAACTTTACACTTGTTTAGCTCAGATGACTTAAACTCTAACGCTGTGAAGTGACTTAGTGAAAACAAAGACTGGTCATAGAGGGAAAGTGTTTCAGCTGTGTGATCAATTTAAAATCACCGTCCATTTTAAAATCGAGGGGCTAAACATTCATTGTCAGGGTGTCTAAATCAACAGGATCAACAGTTCTTTGGGTGTTTCAGCTGGTATATTTGACAATTCATGATTTGCAAAGACAAAGTGATTTGAGTTTGGATGTTCTCATCATTAACTTTATCTCTTTCTATAGATTTTCATTCAATTTAGGACTTATGCCTTATCATCTAGGTCTATATTAAAAAACCTACAGTAAAGTAATGAAATGTTGATTCTGGCTGTAGTGTAGGAATTCCTTCAATATAAACCAAAGAAAATGTTACATTACCAGCCAGAAGCTGGATAAAATCTTTTAAAAAAAAGAGACAATAGTACTTTCATGCCTCACGTAGTAGCTCAAGGAAATATTTAATCTAAATGTTTTAGGCTAAATATTTTTGGCTAAAATGAGTAAACCCTAGTGATGGATTTTTGAGTAAACTAAATAGAGCTGTGTTACATGTCATTGTTTCTAAAACGGCATTTTTCTGAGCTGCGTCTAAAAGGGCAAACATTGAGAGTATATCCACTTCTCCAGGGACCACTACACCACTGCAGACAGCCACAGATCAGCTGCAAGGAGCAGACAGCAGCTAACAATGTCAAGTTACTGTTCTGTAACCAACGCAGTCACGTCCGCATTAGCTACCGCAAACAGCACAGCAGCAGCTGGAGCAAGCTCTACCGCCACTAACATCAGGAAATCAGACGGTCTGCGAACACTGCATGCGGAGGTGTTCTGTTGTCTGAACACAGCTATCAACAAGTTATATATATATATATATATATATATATATATATATATATATATATATATATATATATATATATATATATATATATATATATATATGTATATGTATATATTGTAACGATGCTGTGTTTCAGTTCTGCTAGGGTTCCTTATCATTATGCATTTGTTATGAGTTGCATTACAACCTTTATTGTTGAATGTGAGCGTCGTGGGTTTTCCTTGTCTAACGCTGCTGGCTCCCGCACCACATGTGATAGGTTTATGATGCCATGTGGGCGGAGAGATCAGGAGCGGGAGGACTAGGACCAGGAAGTGGTGTTCGTGCGTGCGTGTGTGTTGTTGTTAGCCGCAAGCTCGGGAGTTGAACACATGCAGTTCTGTTAGAGGCGTGAGCTGCAGCCTCCGGAAATAGCAGCTCATATTTCCAATAAACCCTGTTGACGGTACTTTGGCTGCAGTGTGGGCATCATTACATTGGTGTCAGAAGTAAACCGAAACGAGCGGAGCCGGGTGAGCGCTGTTAGCTCGTCGCCTCCACCAGCGCCACGAACGGCAAGTTTCCCCGTGTGAGTGTTAAGTTGGAAAGAGAGGAAGACAGTGAGGCATGGAGTGCGGAGCTTAATAAAATTGCTCGGGCGAAAGCTTCCCTGCGCGGTTCTGCGGCGAGGATGGCTACCGAAGCCGGTCTGGCTTTCCATGCACAGTTTGAGCTGCTGGCACAGGCTGGAGGATGGACAGTGGAGCATAAAGCCCTGCAGCTAGCTCTTTGCCTACAAGATGATGCTTTGGACTGCCTGCTGCTGCTCGGTCCAGAAGACAGAAAAGACTATGATGCCTTAGTCGGAGCGCTAAAGAGGCGGTTTGGACAATGTGTGCAGCCAGACATCTTTAAAAATAAGCTCAGTAGCAGGAGCAGGTTGCCAGGTGAACCTTTGCGTGTTTTGGCTAATGACATTGAGAGCCTCACACGCAGAGCGTATGCACACATGCAGTCAGGTGTGCAGAATGAATTGGCGAAGGATCAGTTCATCAGAGCTCTGTCACCCCCGGAGCTGCGCCTGCAGGTCCAGCTGATGCATCCAAAATCCCTCCAGGATGCTTTGGATCTGGCGGTGGAGAGGGAGTGTTTGGTCGGAGTAGCAGCTGGAGATGATCAGAGAGGACAACCGCCCACATGCAGGTCTGCAGAGGGGATCGAGCCGGACCAGGAGAAACCTGCTTGGATCTCAGAGTTGGCAGAAATGGTTCGGGCGGCGTCACTGCAGTCGACGCGAGACTCCTCTGCTTCCCCTGCTTCCCCTGCCCTTTGTTGGGGCTGTGGCCAACCAGGGCATCTCCTCAGGCGGTGTCCTACAGCAGTCAAGAAACAGGGAAACGAGATGGGGCCTGCATGGAGGAGGCAGCGCAGGCCCTTGCCGTAGCCTCCACACCTTCATCGACAGCAGTCGGGTCCCGCCAGCGCCGACAGGGGGCCCTGTCTCAGCCTTCTCCAGAAGTGGACTCATGCCAAGACCAAGCGACAGTGGTTGCGGTTGTTGGCCGCACCTCTGTTGGGGATTTTTGTTACATCCCTGTCACAGTGGAAGGGATCCCCTGCACAGCCCTGATTGACACTGGTTCCACAGTAACACTCGTGAGGCCTGATGTGGTGCCAGATTGGACTCGGATTCGGCCCACTACAGTGCAGCTGCGCACGGTCACAGGGGACATTGCACCTATGAAGGGGAGGGGTACAATGACTGTTAATGTAGGTGGCCGGTCTATCACTCACCCTGTGTGGGTAGCAGAGGTGCAGGACATGTGCATACTGGGATTGGACTTTTTAAGGGCTGCGGGGTGCCAGTTGGATTTGGGAGGGGGGACATGGAGTTTTAAGGAAGGTCCTCTCATCCCACTGCTGCCCACAGTTTCTGATCCAGTGCTGTTAGGGCCTGTGGTCTGCCTCACTGAACCTCAGACTGCAGATATTGAGCAGATCTCACCCAAGGCTGACCAGATGGCCTCCACGACAGCCGCTGCGCCCACATACCCGATGCCCCCGGTTTGGGCACCTCATGTGGCACAAGATGCATCAGTGACCTTGGTGCAGAAGATCCGGGCAGAGAACTGTAGGGGTTTGGACACCCAGCAGCAAGAACAACTGTGGCAGCTGCTCGTGGACTTTAAGGACAGCTTTGCTCTGAGCGAAGACCAGGTGGGGCAGACTCAGTTGGTGGAGCACGACATTCTGACTGGAGATGCACCCCCGATAAAATGTCGGCCACGCCGGCTTCCCCTGGCCCGCCAGGAAGCATGCGACAGGGCAGTGTCGGACATGTTGCAAGCAGACATTATTGAACCTTCAGACAGTCCCTGGGCAGCTGCTGTTGTTATGGTGCCCAAAAAGAATGGAGAATGGCGCCTGTGTGTTGATTACAGGCCGCTGAATGGGGTGACGGAAAAGGATTCATACCCGCTGCCTCGGGTTGACGAGTCACTGGACCTGGTGTCAGGCTCTAACTGGTTCTCGTCCCTGGATCTTCGCAGCGGTTATTACCAGGTTCCCCTAACAACAAGTGCCAGGCCAAAGTCTGCGTTTTGCACAGGGCTGGGACTCTGGCAGTTTAAAGTGCTCTCATTTGGGCTGTGCAATGCACCCGCCACCTTTTCCAGGCTGATGGACCGAGTGCTGGCTGACGTCCCTCGCCAAGAGTGTCTGGTGTATCTGGATGACATACTGGTCCATGGCGCCTCCTTTGCTACAGCCCTGGCCTCACTCCGTCGGGTGTTGGAGAGAATTAGAGCAGCGGGCTTGAGACTCCACCCAGATAAATGTAATTTCATGCAGCAAGAGGTGACATTTCTGGGTCACCGGGTTGGAAGGGAGGGAATCAGCACAATGGAGGACAAAGTAAAGATGGTGGCAGAGTGGCCAGTCCCCACAACCCAGAGGGATCTTAAAAGTTTCCTGGGCCTGGCCTCCTACTACAGGAGGTTTGTGCGGGGGTTTACGAGTATAGCGGCTCCCCTGTTCCAGCTCCTCCAGAAGAACCGGGACTACGTGTGGACTGAACAGTGCCAGGGAGCATTTGACTGTCTGCGGCAAAGTCTGACTGAGGCCCCGGTCCTCGCCCCTGCTGACCCCTCTCTTCCCTTCATTCTTGACACGGATGCAAGTAACGTGGGGGTCGGGGGTGTCCTTTCCCAGTTGGGGAAAGAAGGGGAGAGAGTGGTGGGGTATTTCAGCAAGGCCTTTAACAAAGCAGAGAGGCGCTACTGCGTGACAAGGTGGGAGCTGCTGGCGGTGGTGCTTTCTCTGCGTCATTTTAAGTACTACCTGTGTGGCCAGCCTTTCACTATAAGGACTGACCACTCTGCTCTCCAATGGCTGGTGTCTTTTAAAGAACCTGAGGGTCAGGTAGCCTGGTGGCTGGAAGAGCTGCAGTCCTACAACTTCTCGGCGGTCCACCGGGCTGGAGCCAAGCACGCTAACGCCGATGCCCTCTCCCGTCGCCCTTGTGCTGCGGAGGGATGCAGTTACTGCAACCGGAGGGAGAGGTTGGAGGAGGAACAGCTGCAGCGGAGCCAGCCAGCAGCATGTTGGGGAAGCTCAGTCATCTGCAGGGAGCTGCAGGCGGTCGACACAGACAGCACCAACAGGCACCAACAGGAGCAGGATCCTGACATCCAGCCTGTGTTGTTGTGGTTCGAGAGACATCTGAAGCCACCATGGGAGGAGGTTGCTGGGCTCTCACTAGCAACAAAAGGATTGTGGGCCAAATTTGATGCGCTACGTCTGGAAGCTGGGGTGCTGCAGAGGGCATGGAAAGACCCTGCCACTGGGGAGGAGCGTTGGCAGATTGTAGTGCCCAAAAGCCTGAAAGATGTAGTCCTGCAGGCCATGCACGGAGCGTCTGGTTCCGGACATTTTGGCGTCACAAAAACACACCGCCGCCTCCGGCAGGGGTTTTACTGGGGCCGGTGCAGGAGGGACGTGGAGGATTTCTGCCGCCGCTGTGACCCCTGTACTGCACGGAAGGGGCCGACAGGTCAGTCGCACGCCCACTTGCAACAGTTTGTTGTAGGAGTCCCTATGGAAAGAGTGGCGGTGGATGTAATGGGACCACTGCCACGCTCAGACAGGGGGAACTGTTATGTCCTGTCAGCCATTGACTATATTACAAAATGGCCAGAAGCCTACGCGATCCCCGATCAGGAGGCAGAGACAGTGGCAGATGCCTTGGTTGGTGGGTTTATTAGCAGGTTTGGGGTGCCAGACGTTATTCATAGCGACCAGGGCAGAAATTTTGAGTCACGTGTGTTTTCTATCATGTGCAACTGCCTTGGCATCCAGAAAACTAGAACAACACCATTACATCCCCAGAGCGATGGGCTCCACCGCACCTTGGGACAGCAGCTGGCCATTCTCACAGCTGAGCATCAGAGGGACTGGGACGAGCACCTTCCATTGGTGCTAATGGCCTGCCGCTCAGCTGTGCAGGACTCCACAGCATGTACTCCGTCGCTCCTCATGCTGGGGAGGGAGCTGCGGACACCAGCTGAACTGTCTTTCGGACGCCCTCCGGATGCACCTGCTGTCCCAGCCGGTCCTGAGTATGCTAGAAAACTTCAGGACAGGTTGGAGTCAGCACATGCATTTGCTCGGAGACAACAGGAACAAGCAGGTGTGCGTCAGAAACGGAACTATGATTTAAGAGCTATGAGCCGACACTTTGCACCAGGGGAGTTAGTCTGGGTTTACAACCCCCGGAGAAGGAAGGGCCGTTGCCCGAAGCTGGACAGTCAGTGGTTGGGCCCCTGCAGAGTGTTGGAGCGCATGGGGGAGGTTGTTTACAGGGTGCAAATGTTTCAGAACAGGAGAAAAGTAGCTCTGCACAGAGACAGGTTGGCCCCCTATCAAGGCAGGGCTGCACCACAGGCCTCGGAAGGTCTTCAACCAGGGTCACCGGTGGCTCCACCAGCCTCCCCAGAGACCATACCGCTGTTGCCGAATGATGTCCCATCGGTACAGCCTGAGGCACCTCAAGTAGCTCGTCCGCGGCGGGCGAGGAGGGCCCCAAGACGGTTTGATGACTTTGTTTGTTCCCTCGTGGGCGAGGAACTCTGTAGTGGGGGGGTAGTGTAACGATGCTGTGTTTCAGTTCTGCTAGGGTTCCTTATCATTATGCATTTGTTATGAGTTGCATTACAACCTTTATTGTTGAATGTGAGCGTCGTGGGTTTTCCTTGTCTGACGCTGCTGGCTCCCGCACCACATGTGATAGGTTTATGATGCCATGTGGGCGGAGAGATCAGGAGCGGGAGGACTAGAACCAGGAAGTGGTGTTCGTGCGCGCGTGTGTGTTGTTGTTAGCCGCAAGCTCGGGAGTTGAACACATGCAGTTCTGTTAGAGGCGTGAGCTGCAGCCTCAGGAAATAGCAGCTCATATTTCCAATAAACCCTGCTGACGGTACTTCGGCTGCAGTGTGGGCATCATACAATATATATATATATATATATATATATATATATATATATGGGTACTTGTTGATGGCATTAAAAATATTTCTACAGGCATTAAAAGAGCATTAAAAAGCATTAAATTAGGGTTACTCATTCCTGTATAAACCCTGCATGAGACTTAGTTACATTGAAATAAATATGTGTAATTGTATTTGTCCCTTTAATCCCGTTACCATCTTCAACCCTGTTATGCTGGTCTCAACCCCGTCACACCTACAATTTCATTAAAAAAAATAAATGTAAATGTTGAAAAAAAATGTATTGTCTGTTGAATTTTATGTAAAGTATTGAGAGCTATCATGTGAAATTAATTTTGATTACAATTCTTAGGTTAAAATAAATTTTTGATGAAAAATGACCAGAGTGCTTTCCCTGATTAGTCACATTTCAGGACAGGTGACATAAAATGTGTGATTTTATGTCATCTTTCAGTTTAAAATGATTGAATTAGTATGGGGGAAATTGTATCTATGTGAAAATGTTAATTTCTATCTCAATTTATTTTATGATAATATTCAGACAGCCTTCAAAGTTTCCATAACAGGGTTGAGGAATTAGAGTGACAACATCTGGAAATAATGATCAAAACTAAAAGGAAACTAATGCCTGAGATAAAAAAATATGTTTTTTTTCTGAAAGTTAAATATCTCCCTAATGTAATAAGATATAAATAGAAACCATACTTTTGGTGAAAATATCAGTGTCCAATTTTACCCATTCTAATAAAATGACTCAAAAACACTACAAAAACAAGCTAAATCATTTATTTTATCACATTTTAAGAACAATATTTAAATTAAAGTAAAGAAGCAACCTTGACATAATTATCTTTCGTTTTACAAACAAGTTGATGAGAAATCCTGAGAATCCGCCTCTGGCATCCTGGTGCTGTTTGCAGGATTACCGCACCAAGATGGCGGCCGTGTTTTATGCGCCTCTTCCCCAATGCGCAGCCGCGCTAATCACTTTCGGGTTCTTTGTGTTGCTGTGAGACCAGAAGCGGGAGTGTTGGTGAGGCTGAAAGAGAGCAGCAGCTGCTGCAGGTGATGAAGTCTGGAAAGAAGTCCAGCAGCTGGAGGCACAGCGGAGAAACTGGAGGGAAGCAGGAGCTCAAAGAGCGGCAGGACGCAGCAGAGGAGACACCAATGATGGGGGATGTTTTCCAGCCCAGAGTTCTGCTGCACCCATCAGGTTTGGAGATTTCCTTCTTCATGCTAACTGTGTGGATGGAGCTAAAGTTTAGGAGCCGTTTTCAGCAGCTGATGGATTCCTCCTCTTCATCACAACTCGTTGCAGGGTTTCCCCCAGAAAACTGGCTAAACCTGCAGCTCTGCATAGGAGGTGTTAATGCTAGCTTAGCATGTAGCTTAGTAAAGCTAATGCTAGCTTAGCATGTAGCAACATCAGCATTAAGTTTTTCTTGTCTGCTTGCTTGGAAAAATTCCTCCGAAAAACGCTTTTTGGTTTATCTTGTTTAGAAAGAGGGTCGCATGTTTTCTTCTTGCTGTATGGAGGACCAATACTGCCAACATTTAGAATACACCCTAAATATTGTGACTCACTTAAATAAATAATAGGCCACAACGTAGCTAATATTGTAAAACTAAAACTCATTAAATGCAACAGAACAATAACAAGACATTTACTCAATGACTGTTTAATTAATCAGCTACAAATATATATTCATGTAACAAATATACTTATAAATCAATGTTTAACTGTCATATTTTATCTCTTGTGTTTATTTAACTATCCAACTTAGCCGTTATTAAATGTTTTAAAAGGAATAATTAAATTAAATTCCCACAACAGAATCACACCAAAGTTACCGGTGATCATTTCTAGGGTGAAACTGTCAGTTCCTGAGGTTCAGTTTTCTCTACACTGCTGATCAAATCTTTTTCTCTAAACTGAATCTTTCCCATCGTTGTAACATTGTAAAGATCTAGTTGTTGATAAAGCATGTAATGTGTTTCAGTGTTGGTTGCAGATGTTAAAGAAGAGGCTCCTGAAGAACAGAGTCCTGAGGGGGAGCAGCAGGAGTCAGAGCTCCTCCACATAAAGGAGGAACAGGAGGAACCCGGGGTCCATCAGGAAGGAGAGCAGCTCCTTGTGAAGGAGGAGACTGATAGCAGCTTTCCATTAACTGCTGCTCCTATCAACAGTAAGGATTGCTTTACTTTGTTTATGTGTCCTGTGTTGCAGCCAAAGGCCAAAACTCTCTGGATTCATCAGCTTCCTATCAGACAAAACTATAAAGATTAACCTGTGTAACTGTTCTTAAAATGTTATTTAAATGCAAAACACAATAAGATTAATTTATATCGTAATGTAGGAAATTTTAAACATTGCCCGAATCCACACTGCATACATCTAATCCTACCAGAAAGATAGTAATTAGAGGCACACACATTGAAGAGGTGAATAAGTGATTCAAGCTGTGTGGTAATCAGGTAATTATTTTAGTGCCACAGTGTCAGAAAAATATCAGAATGTTGAAACCTTTATTTACACTATATTTATATCCCCTTTCTAATCCAGGGAGGAAACAAAAGCAGCTTTGCATATGTTATACATCTGCAGTGTAAAAATGGAGCAGGTCTCTGACTACATGCAGGTCTTTCAAGGCAAGGCAAATTTATTTGTATAGCACATTTCAGTAAAGAGACGATGCAAAGTGCTTTACATGATTAAAATACAGGGAAATAAAACAGAATAAAAGCAAGTAGGAATAAAATGGAATAGAAACTAAAAGCAAACATTAAAAACAGTTGGACTACAAAGTTGAACTAATGATGTTTCACTAAAACAGTTTAACTAGAACAGTCGAAGGCAATCGTGAAAAAATATGTTCTTAATCTTAATTTAAAGTAACTAAGGCTTTCAGCACTTTTAAAGTTTTCTGAAAGTTTGTTCCAGATCAGTGGAACTAAATGCTGCTTCTCCATGTTTGGTTCTGGTTCTGCAGAGCAGGCTGGAGCCAGAAGACCTGAGTGGTCTGGAGGGTTGATGCCCTGATAACAAGTCTGTGATGTATTTAGGCGCTAAGCCATTCAGGGATTTATAGACTCACAGAAGGATTTTAAAGTCTATTCTCTGAGATACAGGGAGCCAGTGTAATGACTTCAGAACCAGGTCCATGTTCTCTACTTTCTCGGTCTTAGTGAGGACGCAGGCAGCAGCGTTCTGGATCAGCTGCAGCTGTTTGATCCACTTTTTAGGCAGACCTGTGAAAACACCGTTGCAGTGATCAGTTCTACTAAAAATAAACGCATGGATTCGTTTTTCCAGATCCTGCTGAGACATCAGTCCTTTAATCCTGGAAATGTTCTTCAGGTGATAGAAAGCCGACGTTCTAATTGTCTTTAGATGCTTTTGGAGGTTCAGGTCTGGGTGCATCACTACTCCCAGATTTCAGGCCTGATCAGTGGTTTTAAGCTGAAGCAGCTGAAGTTGTGTGCTAACTTTTGATCTCTATTGGTCCAATGATTATTACTTCAGTTTTTTTATTCAATTGAAGAAAATTTGGGGATTTTTTTCAGGATGAGGCAGCTGCCTGTGCCTGTGAGGCAGCGCTGAGGGAAGTAGGGAGGGACTCACTGCAGCTCTAGCTGCTGTTCTGAGAGAATGACAATAGACCCACTCAGTTTTTAGTGGTCCTTAATATTAATTCCGTCACTCTAAATTTAACTTTTCCTTTGATTTCTACATTGAAAACCTTTGTCCTTGGCCATTCAGTGAAAAACGTCTGTTCATGTGACATTGTGTCCCTTCTCTCTGATTGGCCTTCTTCTTGAGTAGAGATGAAAAAAGCCACACTGCTACAGAAAAAACTATAATCTAAATGCTCAGAAAGCTGGTGGATCCGAGTAGAGCCGGGCAAATGGAACCAGTTTAAAAGGGACAAAAGAAAAAAGCCCAAATCTCAACCTTTCTTGGACTCATGTTAAAAGTGTAGGACTGTAACCACCCAATAAAGAGCGCACAACTGCACTAAGGTAAAGAAAAGGGGTTATACACAAATCGACTAGGGGCGCTGACAACCTTTGGGTCGCCATCTTGGGGCGGTCGGCAGCGCTTCTCAGTGTAATATTTAGCAGCAGGAACTTTCAGCATTTTTATTCAAGCAAAACTCGGCAAAAACCTTAAAGGATTTTCACAGGATTGTTTTGTTGCAAACCTTAAACATGGAGCAACAAACGTGTATGAAAATACAGACATTTATTCAATAATTGACCAACTAAACAGCTACAAACATTACTTCTATTTCAGTATTGAACTCAGATTTTCTTTTTTTAATGTTTTTTATTTAAACCACTAATTTTCAATCATCCTTCGTTCTTGAGCTTCTTATTTTATCTTTGATCTCAATTAAATCCCAAAATAAAATAAATTGCCAATCTGGTTTATTTTGAACACAATGGGCTAGGCTGAACAGTTGCTCTGTGACCACTCCTACAGTGCTGCAAAACAAACTCTATAAAATCCCAAAATCAAACAAATGTTGCCAATCTGGCTTTTTTTAACTGGAAAATAGCTTTGGGTGGGTTAACAGTTTCACGTCATTTGGTGAGTTTTTAGAAGGAATTAATCAGAAGATTATATCAAAACACTGTAGTTGTCATATTGTGGCAGAATAGTCAAAACTTCTACATTTAAATAAAATGACGTCTCCTTGCACTCATTTTATTACTGTATTTTTTGGATTATAAAAGACACTTAAAGTCCTTAAATCTTCTCAAAAATGGATAGTGTGCCTTATAATTCGGTGCGCCTTATGTGATTAAAGTTGTGCTCATTGACTGATCCTATGTACAATTGACTCAAAAATCTGTTAAAATGTGTAAGTACGACCTTGGTTTGCAACAAAGCTGCTCCACTCAATAGATATTCAGAGCATTACGGTACACTTTGTCACTACCTGATCCAACCCCTGAGCTGTCTACAAGCAGGGTCTGAAATTAACACTCGCCAGACACCAAATGCGAGTAAATTTCCTGTTTGGCGAGTGAATTTCAGAGTGCTAGCTGCCACATGGCAAGTAAATAATTGTACCAAATAAATTGTGTTTTTCAGTCATCATTAGGGTGGATTGTTCTGTGTTTTTCAACTCATATGACAACAAACACACGTATGCAAACACTCACACGTGACGTGAAAACGACAGGATCTGGGCTGCTGATGATCCGTTCACAGCTCTGTCCACCCAGAGCTCAGTCTAGACCCGCCTTCTGCGGAGCTGGTTCAGTTTCTTTCACAGCTTATTTCTGCTGCAGTTAACAGAGCAGCAGGAAGAGCGATCAGAGTCATGATTTTTTGGTCTTAACCAGCGGTGAAAGTGCGAAGCAGGAGGCAAAGGGGGGAGAGTGGCTCCCAGATAAAGCCTTCATTCAGAACCAGTTATGGCTGCACGCTGGATCAGAACAGACCTGCTAACCAGATGCAGTCTAAAACTCCAATTAGTCTGTTTATAAGTTTCGTTCCTATTTATTCTTCATTTTTTAACTACGTGCGCCGTGTTTCTGTGCCTCAACCGTCTAACTGCTCCTCTCCCCTCCCTTTCCTCGGCTGATGCCATCGGCTGATACCATCAACCATCAACTTACTCTTAAAACGAGCTTGTGATACGTTATCTAATGAAGAATACGTCGAGAACTCGTCGTTTCCTTTCTCTGCGTCCGCCACTGTGTTCGCCTTTTGCCTACCAGTCCGGCGCGCATGTGCGAAAAACCCGCATCAAAACAATAACTATGAACTGGGGTCCGTTCTTCGTACGTCGCTAACTCAGTTAGCAGGATTTGATTGTTGACGATTTGGCATGATCTTGGATCGTTTGGTTCTTCGAAAGACTTCCTGCACTTGTTGTCATAGCAACATGTGCGCCAGCTTAAACCTGCTCGAGAGCAGGCTTATTTCATGTAAACAAGATTAGATCATGGCTGTATAAGCGGAGGAGATGGGAAGTCTGTCGTATCCATGTCCATTTTTACGACTGCAACCTGTTGCGGAAGGTGCAAGAATAATTTGCAGAGTTTTTTGAATTAATCGCGTATTGCGCAATAGACAGGATCCTTTAGCGCAGCGCGACAGTGTAATGGGGTACCGCGCACGTGACGTCACCGTCTCAAGAGCAACGCCCCTTTTGCCGCTTAGGTAGGACATACAGGAGAGAACGCACGGATAACCCAGCTATTACAAGCGCAACAGAACCAGCGATATGACCGACTTTACAGCCGTTAAACTTTCCCAAGACGATGTCCCAGGCGCACGGTTTACTGGTCGCACTGTCGAAGAACACACCAACCTTCAGCTCAAACGATGGCTTGAGGTTCGAGGGCTTAAAAAGACTGGAAAACTGGCCGAGTTGATGAACGGTAAGCTTTGGTTTTTTTTCCTGCGCGGCGATCATGGCAGCGTCGGCCGTTTTTTTTGTTGTTGTTTGCAATCACCGTCCAGGAATGGGTATATGTTTTAATGTTTGTCTCATTTGAAATGTTTTTGAGTAAGCTATCCTGGTAGCAGGCTATCATGTTAGCGCCTGCTACCATGATAGCCTATATGCTGTCATGGTAGCAGGCGCTACTTTATTAACATGTCGACCACCAAAATACTCTTACCTTGACTTGATGTCGCTGGAATTGGGTCAGGATGTTCTTCGGTTGTGCCTTTTCCTCCGACAAAATGCTTGCTACATATGTACGTGAATTTGGTAACTTTTTCCGGGTTGAACTGTTGTGTAGGCCGACCGCCCCGGTGTACCAAGCGTCATATGCGGCCGATCAGCGTACCTCGAGTCGCTGTTGCACGTTCCATAGCAACAATGTTTAAAAACCATGGTCTTAGATTTGGAAAAAGCAGTCGTTTACCGAGTAAAACCTAGGCTAACGCACGTCTCTTTTACAGCAAAACAGCGGCGGGTTTCCGGAGTTTGCCCCACTGCGTACCACGTGATGTGACGTCATCGTGACGTTGTGTTTCTAAAAATAGCTCGCGCGCGGTACCCCATTGTAGAGAGATTTTTCTTGGTGGCTGTTATAAACAGACAAACATATCATTTAACAGTGGCTTTTAAAGAGGAAAAAGTGGTGTTGGAGCCATAAATCTAAAATATTTAAGTTATTTGTATGATGGTTTGCTTTTTATTTTTATCATATTCAGTAAGAAGATTTGTTCAGGCCATTTTATTGTGAAGTTTAGTTTACTTTGAAAGGCTTGCTTCCTGTCGAGCCGTATATTGTATTAGAAAAAAACTATGGATGGATTATCTAGACACGGAGCAATACAGTTTTACCGTGTAAACTGTGGATGACTTGGAAAAGGAAGATTTTCATTTTTTATGGATAAAGATTTTTTTTTTTAATTCCCAGTTTGCACGCGTCCTTTACTTCCCGTGTCTGAGGAATGATACTGAAATTTGGATCTCTTGACATAACAAGTGCCTTTTTGAAATAAATTGTGATAATTAAAGGCTACCATTTTGTAGAATATTCTTGTATTTCACTTTTAGTTGTTCCCATGTTCTAGTGGGTCCCGTGGAGTCTGATATAAAAGAACAAAGTAAATATCAAATTATTAAAATGCAAAATTCATACTGTAGAAAGTGATAGAAACATCTACCATGGACAGTATTTACGCATTAATTTGTCTGCTGCTTTTTGCCAGCCCTCTCTCCTGGCTTTAACAAATTTTGAGGTGTTTTAATTAATGACTCAAATTCGACATAACCTTCCATTAAAAGCTCGTGTTCTGCTTGGGAGAGAAACTGTGGGCGTTCTTTGGCCACGCTGAACAGCCAAAAGCAGCGCTGCTGATCATTGTTTCTACTATCGATACATTTCCCCTTTTAAACAAACGCATGAACGCGCAGTTGTCTCAGATAACTCAATCCAGCCATACTAATCGTAAACAACAGGTGTGTTGGAAGAACCCACTTAGCCGCATCAGGATTAGCCGGATGAAATCATCTTGGATGTGTCATTTGATCTTGGATGTTTTAAGCAACGTACGAAGAACGGACCCCTGGTCTAAAGGCTTGATTAAACTCCTCCTCATTCACCAATGAGACCAACATGGATAAACAAACCCATAGAATAATGAAAATCTGTAGTGTTTTCATTGCTTGGATGTGAATATGATAATTCATATTGTGCCTTTTATAATCAGCTACAGTATTTTCTTATGGTAAATGGACTGAACTTATATAGAGCTTTTCCAGTCACGCTGTACACTATAGCCACATTCACCCAGTTGCTCTCACTACACCGAGACACAGCTCGGTAGGCAACTTGGGGTTAAGTGCCTTGCCCAGGGTGGCAAGGGGAAGCTGGAATCGAACCCACAACCTTCTGATTGCCAGACACTACTCAAGCCACAGTCGCCCTTCATCAAAGTCAGGAAAAAAAGATTTCTCTTCCAGGGTCCAGTCAGCCACGCCCCCTGAAAATTAACAAAACATAAAAACAACATTGAGAGGTCTGGTCAGGATTAATATTTTGTCCGGTAAAAAATATGCCTGGCTGGTTGATTTTTACATCTACCGGCCAACTTGGCCGTCGAATCAGGAAGTTAATCTCGGACACTGCCAACAAGACTGCCTGACTGAAATGTCTAAACTAGAAGTGCATTCATGTAAGGTGGTCCGCGCCCGGAGTCCGCGCTAGCAATAATAAACCAAGTAAGTTAATTCAATATAAAAGTTACGTTTATTTTGGCCTTTTGTTAGAAAAAGGGCAGTGTAGTCCAACTACGCTGTCCTCCCAACAGAGACGGATAGAGCACTGTGGACATGAAGAGACGGAGTGATATTACACACTTGGGAAGAATATTTAATGCGCCTTATAATCCGTATATGTGAACGTAGACACATTAAGCACATTGGACAAAGCCTAACATTTAGTTTGAAAAGCATGGCTGAAAAGGTCAATGTTGTGTCATCAGCACTTTAAGGTAAAAAAGGTAGCTCTACAAAGAACTGAATTCTTGTAGGGGTTATAACAGTCTCATTTATGCTGTGTTTTACTGTTCTGCATGTTCTGTCAAAGAATTTAATCCAACAAAATTTCCTAAATATATCTTAATTAAAACAAGCCTCAGTTTAGGCTGAGATCTGTTAAAAACTACTGCACCCGGTCGGCGGTGAAAAACCCTAAGTGGACCCAGCTCTTTTTACCCGTCAGGCGATCCCCACTTTACTATTACTTTGGATGCAAGACGCATGAAACAGACATGTATGCTTCAAGTTATATTTTATCTACTAAAGGCAGAGAAACTGTTAGACACATCAGCGCTGATGGGCTCTTGATTGACAAGAAGCCCTGATTGCTCATCACAGAAACATTATAAAGGAGTTTAATCAGCTGTCTCCAGTGTTCAGACATTAACACCTCACAGGCGACATGTCACGTGCCAGCCTGCTTCAAATCCTCCACCATCATCCCTGTTCCCAAGAAGCCAAGGACCACAGGACTTAATGACTTTAGACCCGTCGCTCTGACCTCTGTGGTTATGAAGTCTTTTGAGCGCCTTGTGCTTTCACACCTAAAAGAAATCACTGATCCCCTCCTGAACCCCCTACAGTTTGCCTACAGAGCCAACAGGTCTGCAGACGACGCTGTCAACCTGGCCCTTCACCACATCCTCCAGCACCTGGACTCTGCAGGAACCTACGCCAGGATCCTGTTTGTGGACTTCAGCTCTGCCTTCAACACAATCATCCCAGCTCTGCTTCAGGAGAAGCTCTCTCAGCTGAATGTGCCTGACTCCACCTGCAGGTGGATCACAGACTTCCTGTCTGACAGGAAGCAGCAGGTGGATCACAGACTTCCTGTCTGACAGGAAGCAGCACGTGAAGCTGGGAAAACATGACTGACTCACAGCTCATCAGCACTGGTTCCCCCCAGGGCTGTGTTCTTTCTCCTCTGCTCTTCTCCCTGTACACCAACAGCTGCACCTCCAGTCATCAGTCTGTCCAGCTCCTGAAGTTCCTGACGACACCACTCTCATGGGACTCATCTCTGATGGTGACGAGTCCGCCTACAGGTGGGAGGCTGACCATCTGGTGACCTGGTGCAGGGAGAACAACCTGGAGCTCAACGCTGTAAAAACAATGGAGATGGTTGTGGACTTCAGGAAGAACTCAGCCCCAGCTACCCCCATCACCCTCTGTGACTCCACCATCGACACTGTGGAGTCTTTCTACTTCCTGGGAACAATCATCTCCCAGGACCTAAAGTGGGAGCTGAACATCAACTCCCTCACCAAGAAAGCCCAGCAGAGGATGGACTTCCTGAAGAAGGCAGCTGAAGAAATTCAACCTGCCAAGGACAATGATGGTGCAGTTCTACTCCTCCATCATTGAGTCCATCCTCACCTCCTCCATCACCATCTGGTACGCTGGTGCCACCGCTAAGGACCAGGGCAGACTGCAGCGTGTCATCAGGTCTGCAGAGAAGGTGATTGGCTGCAATCTTCCATCTCTCCAGGACCTGTACGCCTCCAGGACTCTGAGGCATGCAGGAAGATTGTGGCTGATCCCTCGAACCCCAGTCACAGACTATTTCAGTCACTTCCCTCTGGCAGGAGGCTGCGGTCCATCAGGATCACAACCTCACGCCACAAGAACAGTTTTTTCCCATCTCCTACCGGCCTTATGAACAAGTCCAAGAGCTTCTTACAAGCTTCTGCGTTACATTAACGCACAGTTTACTGAGTGTATATAGCTTCTGTAAGTATATCTATTCTATCTCATTTTATTTTGTCTGCACCATCAGCACCAAGTCAAATTCCTTGTAAGTGCAAACCTACTTGGCAATAAACTTGATTCTGACTGAGGTTAACACCCATAGAGGGCCGTACACATCCAAATTGTGTCATCATTAGAGAAACTGTGTCACCTCAGGGACGCTATCTGACAGATGTGAGTCATTTCCTTGTGTCTGGTGCTATCCAGGTGTGGCAGGAAGTTCTGGGTTTAGCAGTTTGTCCAAGTTGATGCTCCCTCCTTTAGGGGTCCCTTTCCCCCTGGGAGGAGGGGAGGAAGGGGGAGTGGGGGTGAACGCAGCCTTGGTGTCTATTGTCATGTGTGTTGAGAGTTGTTAGTGTTGGGGTGGGATTACATTTTCAGGTGATGGGGTGTGGATGTTTGGAGGGCTCTGTGTCTAGCTCCCTATCTCGGTCCTGGTCCATGTAGTCTCCTGGTGCTGGTTCTATCAAGGGAACAGGGGTGTGTATAATAAATAAGATCCCAAAATAAAAAAGTGTTGCTAACCTGGCTTATTTTAAACGCCAGAAACGGGAGGTCCGTATATACATTTCAGAGTTTAAGGAAGGGGGAGACATACTTCAGTGTGACCTTTGACATCGTAAACTAGCAGTTCAGGTATACAGAACAACCTTAACAATTGAGGATTCATTGATCAGGAAAAGGAGTATCAACAGATGGCTGGGTGTAATTCATCACAGATAAGATAGTGCTCACAAAAACAACCAACATTTATGGTGAGGCTGTTTCTTGCACCAGGCCTTACTCTGTAACATAGGAGACAGAGATATCAGTCATCTGAAAAAACACTTTGTCTGAATGAACTCAAACCTTAAAAACTTTTAATAGTAATGAGAAAATCCTTGATAAATGCAATAAACATGGTAAATAAAAATAAAACATGCTGAGAATAGTAAAATATAACAGTCTTATAATCTGTTGCTCTTTTATGTGTGGACATGGACATATTAGACACGTTGGACAAAGCCTAACATTTTGTTTTAAAGCATGGCTGAAAAGGTTAATGTCGTGTCATCAGCACTTTAAGGTAAAAAAGGTAGCTGTACAAAGAACTGAGTTTTTGCAGGGGTTATAACAGTCATGTCATTTTATTCTGTGTTTTACTGTTCTGCATGTTCTGTCAAAGAATTTCGTCTTGCAAAATTTCCTAAATATATCGTAATTAAAATGTGCCTCAGTTCAGGATGAAATCCAAATACTATCTAATGTGCATAATGTGTTTCAATGTTTCCTGCAGATGTTAAGCAGAAGCTGATTGTTAAAGAAGAAGCTTCTTTAGACCACAGATCTCCTGACGACCTGCATGACCCAAAGCCCCCCCACATAAAGGAGGAACAGGAGGGAGTCTACATCAGTCTGCCAGGAGAGCAGCTCAATGGGAAGGAGGTGATTAATGCCATCAGGTTTCCAGTTGCTGCTCCTCCCATAAAGAGTCTGGATGATGAACAGTCTCTGCTGCTCTCACAGCTTTATCCAGACCAAATTAAAGGTAGAGAGTTTCCTGAAGAAAATGATGGAGACACCAGGATACAAGATCATGGAGATGCTTCAATTTTTTTAGAGACTGAAGACAATGAGGAAGATGAAGAGGACAGTAATGTAGAGCACCCTCTCTCTGAGCTGAAACACTTGTCAGACTCTGGATATAAGAAATCTTCTACAGAGAAGAAAAAATGTAGGAAAGGCCAACCAGGAGTTAAGCTTAGCTGCAAACACTGTGGCAACATATTTATGAGAAAATCAGCTTTAAACACACACATGAGAATTCACACAGGAGAGAAGCCTTTCTGTTGTGATCTATGTGGACAAAGATTTAACCAGAAATCTAATTTAAACACACACATGAGAATCCACACAGGAGAGAAACCTTTCTGTTGTGATCTATGTGGACAAAGATTTAATCAAAAAGTACATTTAAACACACACATGAGAATCCATACAGGACAGAAGCCTTTTTGTTGTGATCTATGTGGACAAAGATTTAGCCAAAAAGGAGATTTAAACAAACACATGAGAATCCATACAGGACAGAAGCCTTTCTGTTGTGATCTATGTGGGCAAAGATTTAATCAAAAAGTACATTTAAACACACACATGAGAATCCATACACGACAGAAGCCTTTCTGTTGTGATCTATGTGGACAAAGATTTAGCCAAAAAGGAGATTTAAACATACACATGAGAATCCACACAGGAGAGAAGCATTTCTGTTGTGATCTATGTGGACAAAGATTTAACCAGAAATCTAATTTAAACACACACGAGAATCCACACAGGAGAGAAACCTTTCTGTTGTGATCTATGTGGACAAAGATTTAATCAAAAATTACATTTAAACAGACACATGAGAATCCATACAGGACAGAAGCCTTTCTGTTGTGATCTATGTGGACAAAGGTTTAGTCACAAATCTATCTTAAACAAGCACAGAAAAAAACATTCAATGCAAGAAATGGCAAGTTCTTTTGTATAACACATTTCAGTACAAGGACACGTCAAAGGGCTTTGCATAAATAAAATAAAAACAGAAACAAATTGGACTACAAATTTAAATGTTTCAGATAACGGTTTAACTAGAACAGTCAAAGGCAATCTTAAACAAATGTGTTTATAGTCTTGATTTAAAAGAACTCAGGCTTTTAAGCACTTTTTACAGTCTTCTGGATGTTTGTTTCAGTTGGTAGAATATAGGAAGTCAACTTTTTACAGGTTGTAAAGCGCTTTGGGGTCGTCTGACTATTTAATGTGCTGTACAAGTACAAGCCATTTACCAGATTAGGCTTGAATCAGAAGACCTTAGTGGTCTGAAGGGTTGATACACTGATAACAAGTTTGTGATGTATTTAGATGCTAAGCCATTCAGGGATTTTATAGACTAAAACAATTATTTTAAAGTCTATTTTCTGAGATACAGTAAGTTAGTGTAAGGTCTTAAGGACCAGGTCGATGTTCTCTACTTTCTTTGTCTTATTGAGGATGTGAGCAGCAGCGTTCTGGATCAGCTGCAGCTGTCTGATTTTTTTTATTTTTTTATTTTTTTTATTTTTTTCTCCGTGGACCTGTGAAAACACTATTTCAGTTTTCTATTTGACTAAAATTAAATATATGGATTAGTTTTTCCGTAACTGGCTGAGACATCATTCCTTTAATCCTGGAAATGTTCTCCAGGTGGTGGAAGGCAGACTTTGTAACTGCATTTAGATGCCTTTGGAGGTTCATGCATGAGTCCATTAGTGCAACCTGAACTCTACTGGTGTTTTCTTTTAATAGACTCAATAAGGGTCTGCTCTTAGTGTGTCTGTGTGTGTGTGTGTGGTGGGGGTAATATCATGATCTCTACACCTCACATGTCCACCAATGGTAACAGAAAAACTCCCAAACAGCCTAAATACGTAGCATGAGGGGCTTACAGATGTCTGGTTCCATCATTGTTCACCAGGACATCTGAATGCTCCATGAGCTAGGCTAATGGATCTCTACAACCCACCTTCACATGAACCTACCACACAAACCCTATCCAACTCCATCAAGTGCTGGTGATGCTGTCTAAGGAGCCTGCGA
Organism: Fundulus heteroclitus; assembly: GCF_011125445.2. Taxonomy (NCBI): domain Eukaryota; kingdom Metazoa; phylum Chordata; class Actinopteri; order Cyprinodontiformes; family Fundulidae; genus Fundulus; species Fundulus heteroclitus. The sequence continues at coordinate 3,930,069 of NC_046384.1, forward strand.
GACAGACTGTGTTCCCTGACCTTCACCTGCTGCTCCGACTGACTCCTGGACGCTCCGGTAGCTGCCTGTGACTCCACTGCTTCACTCACGTCAGAAAGGGCCACCACTCATGCTCTCTGGTGGCCCTTTCTGACGTAGCGGCCTCCTGGAGTCAACATTTTTGACACCCATCGTTCATCTATCTGCCTGTGGATTAAATAATATCCGATTCAGACCATGAATATTGGGTGCTGACTTGGTGAAGATTGGGTGGAAAGTTTTTGTCAGTGAATGTAGCTGTGTTAATTATTTCCAAACTTGTTGGAAACCTGCCCAGTTTACTTTTTGCAGGTTGTGCAACAAATCCAGTGTTTTAACTGGATCACTCCAGGTGGCTCTCAGGATTTTGTAAAGGGCCTGCAGAGGGCTTTGTTGACAGAAGAGAAAACCCTTTTGAGGATGGGTTTCTCTGCTGTCTTTAGTATTTTCTCTCTACAAAGAGAAAGTGTTACCTTCTCTACGTTTGAGTCCTTTAAATCTAGCAATATAAACAGGTCGGCTTGTGACCATCCAGTCTTTTCAGAGACCGCTCTCAAGATGTCAACGCTGAGTTTCTTCAGACTCTGTTGGATCTCCTTCAAATCCTCTCCCTCCACCTCAGCACAGAGCTTCTCACAAAGCCTCTTGGTGATAGCTTGAACGTCTTTGTAGTTGCAGCTTATCACCGATTTAGTTACTGCCTGCATAACAAGTGCATTAACAAGCAGGCTGATGGAAGACTGCCGCTCTTCCTTCCCTGAGCCTGAAGCCAATGGCGCTGGCTCAGCATCCTGTGTGGTAGTCTCTGGTCCCGGCTTAAGCTCTTGTCCCTTTCTATTCACTCCTTGGTGAATCTGCTCCCCAGACACTGATTTCTTCAGCCCTGCGACATCCGTCTCCTCCTCACCCGGTTCCTCTTTAACAGCCACTGACTGCTGTGGTGCAACACTCTTGTAGCGTCCCTGACTGTATTTTTGAAGGAACCTTTTGATCCTCACTCCAACTCCTTTTTCTGCTGTTTTGCTGTGGTTACTGGAACAGCTCTGTCATTCAACCGTTGATTGTTGCTGGGTTCAATGATATCTTTTGAGACATCTTGGGTCTCTAAACGTTGTTGTTTAGAGATGATCTCTTTGATGTCCTTGACCTCTGATGGTTCCTCAGTGATGAATTTGTTCACCCTCTTCAGCTCTGACTCCTTTTTCTTAGAGATAAAATAATTTACCTTCATCATTTCAGAAATCTCATCAGATGTAAATGAATCCACCATCTTAAGATCTGATTTCTTTTTTTTTAGAGATAAAATCATTTACCTTGTTAATTGCTGAAAGCTCATCAGAGAGGAATTCTTTCACTCCCTTCAGATCTGATTCCTGGTCCTCAGGAATAAAATCCCTCTCCTCTTTGACCGGTATCAACTCGAACCACATATGGTGGTACCTACGACGGAACTCCCCAGATCTCTTAGTCGGTTTTTCCTCCACAGTCTGGGAATCACCCAGATCAGAACCGATGGGCTGAAGCTCTCCTGTCTGCTGCCTATTGAGGGCATCTTGCTGGTCTTCAGCAACGTTTTTCTTACTCTGCCGACGTTGTATACACGTCTCAGCTAACAGTTCCTTTATCAGTCTCACTGCATGTGGAAGCATTATATCCACTCTGTCCATCTCAGAGACATAAAAAGCTAATTGATCATCCATGGGGCCGAGGAAATAGCTCACCTTTTCTTCGACAAGCTTGACAAATTGCTTGTTGAAGGTGTCAAAACTCTTGGGTTGAGTCGTTGGATTAATTTTAAGGAAGTCTGCAAATGATGTGCGACAGGGTGAACCAGGAAGTAGGAAGTTGGGGGGCGGAGCTACAGGTAGTATGAAGTTGGGGGGCGGAGCTTAGTTTCTAAAAGCCAGAGGGAGGCAAATCTGGGCCTTTCACTCAGTTCCTCCACATGGGTGCAGAGGGCAACTGGCAGCCATTACACTCAAGCTTTTAAGCCAAATCTGGGTTTGGTGCATGGACAAGAAGGTAAATAGATTCAATATGTTTGTCATGAAAGCAGTGAAGCCAATAATGACCACATCCTCTTAGGTCCAAGCAATCCCAGTCATCAGTCCTGGGAAAGTGTATGTCCCACCTTACTTGATGAAAGGCCCTATCACCTGCTGGCCTCTAGAACTAGGAGAGTTCTTTGGTTGGATGTCAATAAAGGTAACTTTTAAATGGTTAAGATAGTAATTCTAATAATAAAATGATTGTCATACTAAATGCAAAATATTTGTATCTTTTAGTGGTGATTTAGATGCTGCTGAGCCGCCATCCACTGTTTTTTCCCTTGGTTGAAGTTTAGGCTGTACATTAGTTGTTTGGGCCTGTATAGAGTTTTTGGACTGTGTCAAATTGGATTGACTTGGGGGCACCTTTGCATGTTTTGTTTGGTTTTTATTTGGGCTTTGTTTGGCCATGCCATATTGATTTTATTTGTGTTTCCCAAGCTGCATGTTTATGAATTGCACAACTCCAATTCAGCCAATTGTATGCTTGTCCTGTTTTAAATACAGCCCATCAGTTAACTTTTGTATAGGATTTTAGAACAGCTAATAATGATGCTTTTATGTTTCTGTAAATAAACATACAAGTATTTTACTACTAATTAAGTCTCTTTCCACTCTATTTTACACTTAGTCACATCTAGTTGCCAAGTCAGCAGCATCATGAGTTAAAGCTACACCTACTGTATCCAGAGGATTCCAATCCCCTGAACGTGATGCCAGTCATTCTTTAATGCTGTCATCCAGACCTCCTGAGTTTCATGTCCGTTTAAATTATAAGAGTGCCTGACATCTTCCATAGCCGCAACAAACTGAGTAGGGTCCTTCTTAGGGAGAGGAACTCTTCTATGGCTTTCTTAACATCCTCCATTGTCCAGGTTCGATAAACCAGCATTGTGGGCCCCTGGCCCAATTCCCCTGCCAGCGGGTAAGGTACCTGGATCATGGGGAAAACGCCTGTTTCTGAAGAAGGGGGCAGGGGAGGGGGCAGGGGAGGGGTTACCTGGGATAAAGGTTTCAATGAGTTTTCCAAGATCCCACTGGCTCACCACTTCTCAAACCTTCCCTCCCGGATGGTTCTGATGCATTATATGGAGGTGGAATGTGGGTCTGCTCTGCAGGTAATGCGGGGTATAAATGAGCAGGCGATTCAGAGGGGGGTGTTTTCTTTACAGCGCTAGCAAAAGGATTTTTTTGAGGGTGAAGGAGATCGGGTTTCATTGAAGGAGATTCATTGAACAGGGTCCTGCTTTTCAATGAATCTCCAGTCCTTACTCTGGAGCTGTTTCAACGTTTTACTTTGTCCCTTTCCCATTTTTATAAATTTGGTCCAGTCCTGTAACACATAGGGTGTTCTATAGACTGGGATTTTAACACCGTGGGGTAACAATAAAAATACCTGTTGTGGTAATTCTCACTTCAACTCTTTCGAGTGGAGAATTCTTGTTAGACCTCCACAAAGGCTTGTTACTTACAACCCCACTGTTTTAAAATGAAAAGAAATATCTAGTGGTATTTAATTTTCCAGTCATACACCCAAACACACACAGCAGACTTTAATTTTGTAGGACTCTAGTGCCCTCGATCTACACGGCCCTTTATATGGACGCCGTTATCCTTTTTGATTTACACAGACCTTTTGGGCTCTGTCACCCCTTAGATTCACAGACCTTTTAGGCTCTTTTACCTGTTTGCCTACCTATTATTGCCTAGGATAATAGGGTTTGACATGGTGACCCTCAGTCACTCGCTCACACTTTTAAATAAACTCCACTCACCACTGCTGTCAATCCTCCCTCAGACTTTCCGTCAACATTCAGAAATCCGGAGGCGAAATGGACTAGGCCCTTGGAAAAGGATCTGAATGCAGTGGCCACTGTCTTATTACCCGGTTCACCTCACCCACAGGAATCCTCCGGTATATTGGGATCCGGCTCGAAGGACCAATTAAATGTCAGGTTCAAACACCTAAAACATTCATTAAATAAACAAAAGGAGGAGAGAAAACAATGAGGTTAGTTTTCATAAATCTTGCAAGGAGAGGAGCTGAAATGTTTAATACAGATCTCCAAACTCGCTCTGAAGCACTCTGTTCCCTCCTTGCTTTTATTAGGGAAACCCTGGTTACATTTGTCAAGCTAGGAGGCAGGGATAAGCAAAACACTCTGTGACCTTCGGAACACAGAGATAATACCAAGCAGTACAGTTATGCGTAAGCACTCCAGATGGCTGAATACAGTTCATAACAGTTTCAGACATATTTAGAAAAACACTTATTATTGTCACAACATATTTCCTTGCTTTCTGCAGGTTTTCTGCAACGATAAGAGAGAGAGTAAATCAATCCACATACATAGTAAAATAAAATTGTAACCACTGGTCTATATATTCCAGCAAATATATGATTAACACAATAAACTATAAAATAAAGTAATGAGAGATCAGGCATATAGAATACACTTTAATAAAACCTTAAAACTTCTTAGTAGTAAAGAGTATATACGTAATAAATGCAATGAACTCCACCTGCTCTCACCACTATAAAGACTCACCTTCAGTTTGTCCTGGTCGCCGATTTGTCTCAGTCTCCTGAACACCATGCCTGTCTCGTTCATGCTAGTCTCCTGGTTCTGTTCCTGTCTGCTCCGGTCTGTTCTCGCCTGCCAGTTTTCTGTACCCCTGCAACCTCCGTCTGGTAAATGACTTTGGCTTCAACATCCACCACCTGCTGTCTCAATAAACTTTGGAAACCAGCTCTGTGTGTGTGTGTGCTGTGTCCGGGTTCATCCAAGACAAATCGTGACAGGACTTAAGAACTGGAGGTTAAACAACAGTTTTACCATGGTGTTTACAATTTGTTTTTTGTTTTTTTTGGGTTTGAAATTTTTGTGTACAGTATATGTCTAAATGTTTGTGGTACATCTGATGGATGGATGGATGCCTGAATATTTTATAGTTAGGGCCAGCTCTCTGCCCAACATGCCTCAAACCTTCCCAGAGACAGGCTTTCAATGGAAGTGAACCTTCAATGACTGTCCTCTCGTCCACAGGAACCCTAGTGACTCTGTATCATTCCAGGTCATGGCGGATGGACCTTTGGTGAATCGGACCTGCCATTCTCAGATTTAAAGAGGGGAATGTTGTGCCATATTACATCCATGATCATGGACGGCCCTTCTCCCAGCAGGAGTTCCCTCTTGCTATAAAAGTTTCCCCTACAGACAAAAAGCCCCCTCCTCTGCAGCTCTCTCACACTCCTGACCGGCCCGTTTAGATGACCACCACATCTCTCCTGGGCTCCCGAGGAGAGGGTGGGGTGGGGGTAGCCTTCCCCTGAACCATGAGGGCTCACGGGCCCAAAAGAACAGGAACTAACATCTGGGAGAGATCCTACTTCGCCTGGGGATAACTGGGAAAATCAGACCTTTACAGGGAAGTGAACCCCAGATGGAGCTGAAAAGCCGGCAGGACACTCTTCGAATGCTGAGGAGAACCTGCTTAAATCGGATTGCATCCAGGACAGAGATTAGGCAGAGACCAGGCCTCCGATCCCGACCACGCTTTACTAAGCTGCCCGACCACACTGTTGGTTAGCACATAGCTGCCGACCTAAACGCTAGCCCGCCAAGAACAAACCAACAACTTGCCTGCTTCTCACTGCCTTCCGTGGATGAACAAAGTGGAACAAACTCACATTAGGCATTGACAGGTTTGGGCAGAGAAACCAGAGGGAGAAGTTAAAAGGTTTATTGGGAAATGTTTTGTAAATCGTTTGGACACATGTTACTTTAAAACAAAGGGCTAACGGGATAGCTCATTGCTAGCATTGAGTACCATGTCATTGTCGAGTGTGTTTTTATGGTTGTAACAAAGGTTATCTCCACAAGGGTTTCATACATTGATGGGACATTAATGTTTACATTATCCAGCCCATTATGACTAAAATAAAACCAAAGCTTTATTTCTTAGCGCCGAAGGGCCGCAAGCCAAAATGCTATTAGCTTTTGGTAATTTCTGGTTCCGGTTTTTCTACAAAAGCCTGTTCCACGAATAAAGCTTGAGCGTTCCGCTCCACCGTCGGCCGATAGGTCTATGAGCCTTATTCCCGCATTAATATTGAATATTAATGTCGGTTTAAAGACAATTTTGATAACTTTAGACTTTAACCCGATTTAGCGACAGATCGCTAAAGCGACCCCTAGCACCCGGAGGGAGAATCGCATAAATAAAGGTAAGCGATTCTGAAGTAAATGAGTTTACAGGGCAAATCAGTCTTTAGAATGTTATTTACTCAAAATAATGTTCTAGTTAACTTGGGCTTTGCATTGTGAATGAGTTGAAACACATGTCAAATGTTCTGAATTAGTCAAGCTAATTTAACCCCAATTTCACCTTCTTTAAGTTCAACCTTGGTTCTTTAACTTAAACAAAATATTATTGCATCAAGTAATGTTTTGTTTAACTCAGGATTCGCATTGTGAATGGAATGAAACACATGCCAAATGTTTTTTCACTCCATTCCATGCTTTTCGGAATCAGATCTGCAGTGAACAAGGATTCACTGAATTATTCTGATTATGATCAACCACCTTTGTTTTGTCTTTTGTTTGTTTTTGCATGTAAATAGTTCCTTAGCTTAGCTTTTTTTTATCTTAATTTTGCTTAGTAGTTTAGTTAAGTTTCACTAGCCTAGTAGAGAGAATTTTTTAATCTAAATATTGTGTTAATTCAGATAAACAGCATTACATAGTGATGTTCTCTGGATGTTCATTTTATTTCTGTTATTAAATTCTTGAAGTTGTCACTCCTTTGTTCTATGTGTGTGCAGGGTTTGCTGTTAAAAGATCGCTAGTGCTCGAATTCACCCTTTTAACCATTGTCTTAATATCAGCTTAAGAGCTGATCATCACCAGACAATACTTAACAGACAGAAGGTTATTTGATAAAGACTAAATAACTTTAAACGGTGTATAATTGCACAACAAAACTGAGAAGAAACCTGAAAAACACAAAAGTTACAACCTGACCTCAGTTTTACAGCTCAGTTCACTGCTGATAAAAAGAGAAGAACTGAAAGGAAAGGTGTTTAAACTCACCTTGACAGGGGGCAGAGCCTCAGGTGAGTCAGTTACAGTCAGGTATCAGATCAGGGGAAACAGGTTCTGACTCCATTTAGCAGCAGAACAGAACAGAGAGAAGACTCTGGATCAGGGTGAGTGTGAACTTGTTCTGGTTTTCTTTCTGTGGACTGTGAACAGAACCAGGAACAGAACTCAGTCTGGTTCTCCTTCAGAACCAAGCTGCTGCTTCATGTAACCGTGGTGCTGGTCAGGCTCTGATTTCCTGCTTATCAGCACCAACAAATGCTCAGTTTCCTTCGTTTGTTTCTTTCCTTCAGACAAAAACTGAATGTGAGGAAATGGGAGATGATGTAAAAGCGCCTTTAGCATTGTTTGCTTTTTGAGTGGAAAATCTAGTCAGACTCGTATTTGTAGGAAGACCATCCCACAGGTTGGTTCCTTTCACAGAATTTTTTTTTTTACCAAAAGATGTTTTACTAAATGGAACTTTCCATTCTCCACATGTAGCAGCTCCAGTTGTTCAGTAGAACCGGTACCGGTTCTCTGCTGCTTCTTCCTCATGATCTTAGCTAATGCTGACGTCAGAGACTCAGATCCTGTTCTAGATGAATAATTGAGCTGAATCAGGAAAACTGCTTTGAAAACTCTGAAGTCTGCAGATTGTGATTTAGCTGCTGAATAAAAGCTGAAAATCAAACTTTGTTCTCAGTTGATCTCTGATTCTTTGCAGCAGCAGCCGCACCTTTCAGTAAAATCTCTCTAGAGACAGTTTGTCTCTTGCAGAACAACATGTCATAGTTGGTATTTAGTTCTTTTATAACCAGCCTCTGATGACATCACAGTAGGCCACCAATCAGACTCCTTTAGAATACGGCCATTTGTAGTTTATCTCTTCTTTTTCTCCTGGTTTTGGATCCAGTTGCTCCTTCAGAGGCGTTTCCTTGTATTCCCTGGTTACCTGGTTTTCTCTACGGCTGCACCATGTTTGATCCAGATGTGTTCAGTTGTCTAGCATCTGTTTTATTATCGCCTGTTGTCTTTGTTCACATAAATTCTATTTTAATTCAATCTGAAAAACTCACACGGAAAGAAAAAAGACAATCAGAAGAATTTTATTGCTACAATATTTTAAGACTTTGGCGCTCAGACCTCAGCAGGAAACATTAGTGCTGAATTTTCCTTTAATATGCATAAGCAGGTGTATGAGAACAGGGATGTTTCCCCCCAGGCCTGAAACTGGTGGTGGAGTGGAGATAGACCAAGTTGGTTCAGTCCATAGACGCTGGTTGGTGAGATGATCTGCTTGAGCTGTATTGGTGAGATCCAGTAGACTGGGAGAGCTGATACTAGTGCTTCACTCAGGGGCCCAGAAAGATAGATGTCCAGCTTGGATAAACACAGGTTTGCATAAAGCTGTCCATGATGAGCAAGCATGAAGCGACAGTGGAGAGGAAAAACTCCCCTTTGGGAAGAAACTTCTGGCAGAACCAGGCTCAACAGGGCGGTCTTCTACCGGACCCATTGAGATGTGACAGGGAATGCAGTCAGAGTCCAGGAGGAATTACACTCTGATAAGGACGAGATTGAAGGAGCTCCATGGGAAAGCCAGATGGAGCTTGGCTACGATGGTGGAGAAGGGATGGAGGTGGGTTGGATCAGGGTCATCTGAGTCCTAATCAGACATTGGGCAACCACTGCTTGAGCTTTGGCTGGGTAGCAGCTGAGACGTGATTTGAAGACCTTTAAGATGAACTCTGGATGCTGATTGGGCTTCGTGGAGGTCTGGTTCAAAGCTGATTGGCTTACGTCGGAGGCGGATGAGCCTCTTATTGGATGAATGTAAGTAATTCAGTTTCTTCAGTTGAATTTCCACCTAGGCTTTATATAGTTTATTAAGACTTTTAAATCACTGCCCAAATTGACAAATATCAACGTTTCTATGGAATGAAAACGACCCAGAAATGTTCAGCAGTTCATGCAGACTAGTTCGTAACAGCGTCACTTTTAACCCTCTCATTGCCGTTTATTCAGCAGACAGGACTTGCCTGAAGTTTGTTGCTTTGCCCTTTAAACAGTTATTGATCAGTCAGAAACACAATTAATACTGAATAACTGTCAGATAGTGAAAGTTGAAGAAGTCTTGGACAAAATGGCAGAAGGACACTCCCTGCACAGTTTGGAATCTACAGCCAAATAAATAAATAGAGAAAAACTTCAGGTCACCTGAATATAACTTTGGTCATAAAGGAGCGGAAACACCAAGATGTTCCTCCTAAATAAAATATTTTTCAGAGGAACTTCTTGGTTCTGATTGAGCTCATCATGGTAAAATCTTCAATCAGATAAATTCTTCTCTGCTGTTCTTCTGGAGAATGACCTGCAGGATGGTCCAAGAGAAGAGTTACAAGCTGCAAAAGAGAACTAAAAGGAAGTAAAACTTTCTGGAAATGAATGTATTTGTCCTTGATTTGAGCAGCTAAATCAGATTATCTGCAAATGGAAAGAGTATTTTAATCCCTAGAGTAAGATAATTAGATATACTGACCTTGAAATAAGATGATGGAGATGAGTTGATCCTATATTAAGTGCTAAATCGTATTCAGTTGGCAGATAATCCTATTTAGCTGCTCAGATCAAGGGCAAAAACACTTGTTTCAAGAAAGTTTTACTTCCTTTTAGTTCCTTTTAGCAGTGAAGCTGCAGCATCTTTGTTCATCTTTGCGGGCCGCTGTGTTCAGAACCAACCCATCAGAACTTCAGAGGAAATGTTCCCTCCTTCATTCACTCTGGATGTTTCTACAGACCTGGAACAGTATTCCAGTTCAGACCTGAAAAGGTTTCACCCTCAGTTTTAGCTTCATTTTCTGAAGAAACCAGAACTTCTCCAGATGGTTCTGAGGAGATCACCCAGCAGACATCAGGAGGTGCATGAAGTAGTGAAGGAGAGGACAATCCAGACCCAGATGGTACCTGCTGAACTCAGGTTCCTCTGGTCCTCTACACACATGAGGGGAACCAGCTTTCTGCTCTACAGAACACTGACTGGACCTGAAACACTGGGAACTGACTGGTTCTGGTTCCTCTCTCAGGCTGACTGAAGTCCAGGAGATGGAGAACAGAGCAGAACCTCCAGGATCCAGCTGTCCATCTATGAGGAGTGACTGGTCCAAATCTAACCCTCCAGACTTCAGTGAAGAACCTGGACCCTCAGAGTAAGAACCTTTAAACCTTCTGCTTCTCTGCAGCAGTTTGTGTTCAGAGATTCTTCTCTGGTTTTTATCAGAGTTTCTCACTGATTGATGTGATCTGAATAACAACATGTTGGTGTTTCAGAGGTCAGAACCACAGACAGAGAGCAGAACCTCCAGGATCCAGCTGTCCGTCTATCAGGAGTGACTGGTCAAAATCTAACCCTCCAGACTTTAGTGAAGAACCTGGACCCACAGACCCAGAGTAAGAAATTAGTTTCTAACTGATCCATGTGACTCTGCAGAGATATAAAACATAATATTTACTCAGTCTTCAGTTTCTAAACTAAACGTAAATTAGTTTTTATTTTACCTTAACTCAAAGCTCAATAATCATCAGCTGTTAGTCAATAAACCAGTAGTATTCACTGCAGAAACATTGGGCCTGGTTATACACACATGTACAATGGTCTTAGTCACATTGGCTGTAGGGAGAATTGTTGGGATGTAAATGTGTAAATATATGTTTATAAGCATATTCATTCATTTGTTTAAAAATGGACCTTAGAGTTTTATAAACTCATAAGTAAAGCATGAATTTGGAAGAACATTTATGTTAAGATCTAAAGGAGGGAGAAGGAGTGTGATTACTTTTGTTTTACTTCTTCAGACCAGGACCTGGACTGCTGGCAGCCAATCAGAGCAGCTGTGCTCCAGGTGAGACTGAACATCTCCAATCTGTCAGGATCTGGGCTTTGTTTTGTCTGTTTGTTAATTTTGGTCAGTTAGTTCACTCCCTTGCCTCAGGTTTTATTTCCATTTTAGGTTCTGTCTTAGTTTTGCTTTGGGGTTTTGATTTTGTTTATGTTATCAATTCACTTGGCCTGCTCAGATCACTTCTCTGTATCATCCTTTAATCAGTCAACTCAGTTCACCTGCCAACTATCTGCCAGCTCACCTCTTTGTCACCACCCTGTCACTCCCCTTCACCAGTCACCATCCAATCAGCTTCAGCTTACTTCCAGTCACTTCCCTTCCCCTGATCAGCTTCACTGATTACCATTCCGGTAATTAGTTTCACTCCATTCACCTGCTCACTCCCCTACTTATACCTGCCTCTGCCCCCTGCAATCTGCCAATCTGTAGTTTGGCGCCCTCTGTAGCCTGTAGTTTAGCGCCTTTTGAAATCTGTAGTTTGGCACCTCCTGAAGTCTGTAGCCCGGCGCCTTCTGAACTCTGTAGTGCGTTGCCTGAACCCTATAGTCTGGGGCCATCAATGGCCATTAGTTGGGCGCTTTCTGAACCCTGTAGTAATGCACCTTCTGAGGCTAGTAGATGGGCACCCCTGGTGCATTGGGGGGGCCTGCCTCGTCGACTCCGCCCTCGAAGGGCCCTGCATCGTCGACTCCGGCCTCGAAGGGCCCTGCTCCGTCTCCGGCCTCGAAGGGCCCTGCTCTATCGCCGGTTGCCAGACAACCTGACACAATGGTGCCGTCCTCCGGTTCCCTTGCTGGACATCCTTGCTCACTGGGGCCGTCCTCCGGGATGTCAGCCGGAGAACCTGATACGGCGGGGCCGTCCTCCGGGACGTCCGCCAGACCACCTGGCACGCTGGGGCCGTCCTCCGGGACATCAACCAGACCACCTGACACGCCGAGGCCGTCCTCCGGGACGTGAGCCAGACCACCTGGAACATCGGGGACGTCCCCCAGGACGCCTGCCAGACTTTCGGACTAGTTGGGGCCTGTCCCCGGGAATTTTCTTTAGACTGTTTGTGCCCTGTTATGATTGTTTTTTGTTCCTAGTTTGTGTTTGGACATTTGTTTGACTCTCCACCCTTTCACTCCCCTTCAGTTTACTTCCAGTCACTTCCCTTCCCCTGTTTAGCTCCACCCATTCCAGTAATTAGTTTCACTCCATTCACCTGCTCACTCCCCTACTTATACCTGCCTCTGCCCCTCCAATCTGCCAGATCAATTTGAGCCTTTTAGTGAGTCTTATCCAGCATTCTTTTCTGATAGTCCTGTGAATATTGACCCAATCTGCCTTTTTGACTTCTGAGCCAGCCTGATCCCTGAACCTGTTTTTTGGTTTGAATACTGGGTCTCTCTGCCTCTCCAGTTCATGACACAATCAGAACTTCCTTCTATCGTCTTTGTTGAACTAATTCCTCGTCTTTAGTTGGGATTTGGAAATCTAAGTCTTTAAAGTGTTCCTGTGATCGATTATTTCCCCTGAATCTCTGGATTTCCAGCTGCTGTAAATATAACGTCTGTGTTCAACCCAACAACCTATTGGGTTTGCTTTGAAGTGGTTCTGTTTTCAGCCCTTTGTGCTAAATGCATTAAAACTGAACATCTCCTTAAAGCTGCAGCTTATTTTGATGGAAACAAAAAGGTGGAGAAAACAACCTGCTGCACTGCTGCTTTACAGAAAGAGGGAAGGAAAGTCTGAGAGACAGAAACCTTTATTTCCTCTGACAATAGATCCCAGATTACAGCAGATATATTTGTAGGAACATGGAATATTTCTATCTGCTGTTTACTTCTAAAGGACCAAATCAGTCCCATGTCATTTATAATCTGTAATTATTCTTTAAAAACATCCAATCCAGTCTCTGAGGGAGAAAAGCATCTGAAATGTGAACACTACCTGATCCAAGGAGCTGTTTCTCTGGCAGATTAGAGCATTTCCTCCAGATTTCCTTCATTAAGGCTGAAAATGTTTCCAGGAAACATTTTCTGTCTCTCAGCCTCTTCTGTAGCTGCTGTGTTTGTGGGAGAAGGTCAGATAGAAACAGAGAAATGAGGACAATGGTGACCTGATGCTAAAGAGTTCATGTTGCTGAAAGCTGCTGCATATTTCTGTCAGCATTTCTTCGTCTGATCTGCTTTGTGAATCAGATCCTGACAGTGAATAGATACTGGCCACAAAGCAGAGGCAGAACTCTGCTTTCTGACCATCTAACAAGGTTCTGCTTCTAAGGATGGATCCCATTGGTTAGCATCACATCATGTGAACTAAGAGACCTTCTAATGATGACACCTCCTGATGTTCCAGAGGTTTCTGCTCCAACTTCATCACTAAATCAGGTTTTTTTCTTCAGTTGTCTTTTCTTCTCTGTTCCAGCAGATGTTGGTCTGCAGGAGGTTCTAGAGGAACATAAGATCAGTCTGAGGAGGAGATGTGAACGTGTGACTGAAGGAAGTGATGAACCAGGAAGTAGAACCCTCCTCAATAGGATCTACACTGATCTCTACATCACAGAGGGTCAGAGTGAAGAGGTCAATACCCAACATGAGGTGAAGCAGCTGGAGAGAGCTTCCAGGATCCAGAACCTCCATGACTCTCCAATCAGGTGCCACGACATCTTTAAAGCCTCACCTGACCAACATGGACCCATCAGAGTGGTTCTGACCAATGGCGTCGCTGGTGTTGGGAAAACCTTCTCAGTGCAGAAGTTCACTCTGGACTGGGCCGAGGGCTTGGAGAACCAAGATGTCCGTGTGGTGGTTCTGCTGTCGTTCAGGGAGCTGAACCTGATCAGAGGTGAGCAGCACAGTCTTCTCACGCTGCTCCATGTTTTCCATCCAACCCTCCAGAAGCTCCCAGCAGAGCAGCTGGTTCGCCACAAACTTCTCTTCATCTTTGACGGCCTGGATGAAAGCAGACTTTCTCTGGACTTCAAGCACAGTTGGCTGGTTTCTGACGTCACACAGAAGTCATCAGTCGACGTTCTGCTGACAAACCTCATCGAGGGGAACCTGCTTCCCTCAGCTCTGGTCTGGATCACCTCCAGACCTGCAGCGGCCAATAGGATCCCTCTTTCATGTGTTGCCAGGGTAACAGAGGTACGAGGCTTCACCGACACCCAGAAGGAGGAGTACTTCAGGAGGAGGTTCAGTGATGAAGAGCTGTCCAGCAGAATCATCTCCCACATCAAGACCTCCAGGAGCCTCCACATCATGTGTGGAATCCCAGTGTTCTGCTGGATCACTGCTACGGTTCTGGAAAACATGTTGACCACAGAGCAGAGAGGAGAGCTGCCCAAGACCATGACTGACATGTACTCTCACTTCCTGCTGGTCCAGACCAGGAGGAAGAAGAACAAGTACCATGGAGGACATGGGAGGAGTCCACAGGAGCTGATGGAGGCTGACAGGGAAGTTCTCCTGAAGCTGGGGAGGCTGGCGTTAGAACATCTGGAGAAAGGAAACATCATGTTCTACCAAGAAGACCTGCAGCAGTGTGGTCTGGATGTCACAGAGGCCTTGGTGTACTCAGGAGTTTGTACAGAGATCTTCAAGAGAGAGAGCGTGATCTTCCAGAAAGCAGTCTACTGCTTTGTTCATCTGAGCATTCAGGAGTTTCTGGCTGCATTCTACATGTTCCACTGTTACACCAGCAGGAACACAGAGGTGGTGGAGAACTTCCTGGGAGAAAAATACTGTGAAACATCTATGGAGGACTTCCTGAGGAGAATCATGGATAAATCCCTCTTCAAAAGTAAAAATGGCTACCTGGACCTGTTTGCTCGCTTTCTTCATGGCCTCTCTGTGGAGTCCAACCAGAGACTCTTAGGAGGCCTGCTGGGTCAGACAGAGAACAGTCCAGGAACCATCCAGAGAGTCATCACCAACCTGAAGAAGTACACTTGTGAAATCTCTCCTGACAAAAGCATCAACATCTTCCACTGTCTGATGGAGATGAAGGACCTCTCAGTTTATCAGGAGATCCAACAGTTCCTGAAATCAGAGAACAGATCAGAGAAGCTCTCAGAGATCCAGTGCTCAGCTCTGGCCTACATGCTGCAGATGTCAGAGGAGGTTCTGGATGAGTTGGACCTGGAGAAGTTCAACACATCAGGACCAGGACGACGGAGACTGGTTCCAGCTGTGAGGAACTGCAAAAAGGCTCGGTGAGTTCAATTCAATTTTATTTATATAGCACCAATTCATGAAACATGTCATCTCAAGGCACTTTACAAAGTCAAGTTCAATCATATCATACAGATTGGGTCAAATTATACAGATTGGTCAAACATTTCCTATATAAGGGAACCAGTTGATTGCGTCAAAGTCTTGAAAAGCAGCATTCACTCCTGGAGAAGCGTAGAGCCACAGGGAGAGTCGTCTACATTTTCCAAGGCTTTGCAGCAATCCCTCGTACTGAGCAAGCATGAAGCGACAGTGGAAAGAAAAACTCCCCTTTAACAGGGAGGAAAACCTCCAGCAGAACCAGAACCAGGCTCAGTATGAACAGTCATCTGCCTCGACCCACTGGGGGTTACAGAAGACAGAGCAGAGACACAACAAGACAGACAAACAAGCACAGAAGCACACATTGATCCAGTAATCTGTTCTACATTAGATGGTAATAGCGGGTGATCTGTCTTCCTTGGATAATGTCACAGTTAACAAAACGCCAGACCAGGTGTACCTACTATGAAGAAAAAAGAGAGAGAACAAAAAGTTAAAACCTGAAATGACAACTGTAATGATTGATTAACTGAACCCGATATTCGACCAGACACAGAATAAACGTTCAAAAGGGTTTATTCAAAAAGGGGCAGACAAAAACTGAAGGCAAAGCTATGTTCTGAGTAGACAGGGGAGGTAAAGCCATGATAAACAAAACCAGACGAAGGGGAGATATAAGGTGCAGGGGCAGAGCTCCAGCAACAGTCCAGGCAGGTCCAACGAGCGAACAGACAGTCCAATCCTAGGAAACGGACCGGGTTCCTGAAACCAAAAGTTCCTCCGACAAAGTACTCACAGGGTGACAGGTTCAGAGTCCAGAACTTACTTAATACAAAAAACAGGCAGGCTGACAAGGTCAGAGAGGCTCTGCAGGCTCAGAGACAAAAATGACAGGGAGACAGGTCAGGCAACAAAGAAAAGGCTCACAAGCAAAAAGGTGCTGGAAGGCTCTTACCGGTGAAAGAGTAGAGACGTTCTGGCACTGGAGACTGACTTGGACAGAGCTTTTATGCAGGTGGAGACAGGTGAAGCCAGTAGAGGTTGATTGCAAAGCAGTGTGGAGAGTGACCAGGTGTGTAGAGTAATAATCAGATCAGCTCCAGTGCCAGGAACGTCACAACAGTCATTTCAATGCAATGCAATGCAAAACTGGAGAACAGTAGAAATCAGTAGAGTGAGAAAAATAGGCCCAAGAATAGGTAGCTGCTTGTTGTCTGTGTACTTGTCAGGTGGATGTATGTTGCGTCTGTATCTCAAATTATAATCAGTTCTCCTGCCCGTAGGGAGTCGTGTTCCTCCTCTAGGGGATTTCACTGCTTCTTGTTCTGCATTAAGTGGATTTGCTACTAAGAGCTCACTGGCATTTCCTTGTACAATATCTTGTTCTCTAGTGGCATGCTCGTCAATTTCCTGTTCTAACTCTTCAATTATGGTGCAATCAGTTTCTCATCTCAAGTCTAACCCTTCGTGTTCCAGGTTTACCCAAAATGAATCGCTCTTTTGCCTCATGGCGTAGTCCGCATAACAATCCACACCTCCCATCGGTTTCAGAGTCAAAGAGCTTCTCAGATTCCCAGATGTTTTCTTTGTAGTACTGCAATGCTTAGGTGCCAAACTCTGCGTGTTTACAGGGGAATCTGAGTTTATTAGGCCTGCATTATTCTGTTGTGCTGCAACTGGAGCAGCTGTAGATCCTGACTTGTGCACGGACGAATATATGTTTACTGGGGCGGCATTATTTTGTTGCGTTGCAAGTACATTTTGGTGAGGTGACCCTCCAGTGTTAGTAACACTGACATGCGAGGCCCTTGACAAAATCTCTCTATGTTCTGTGGAACCGTTTTCGCTTCCAGCCCCTTCATTTTTATCTCCTTGATTTATTGTATCTATGATCAGGCCCGGATAAGCGGAAGAAGACGGACGGATGGATGATCAGACTATCATTGTTTTTGTACTGAAAATCTCCCATAATGTTTACTGTCCCAGAGAGCGAGGGATAAAGTCCTGCTGGCTTTAATGCTTCTGGGTTGCCATTTGCAGACTGCTGTTTCATTTCCATAAATTTCTGTTTTAATGTACTTCTATAAGCATGACCTTCTTCCTTGAAAAGGTTTAGAATTTTTAGCTCAAGCTCACATTTTTCCTTTGTCTTTTTAGTGTTATTCTTTGTCTTGTAATCCATGATTCTGGTCTCCATTTGCTCGCAAAGAGAAACTGCCTGTTTCAGGCCAGGGCGAGTTAAACCCTTGTGTTTTTTTGTTCCACTTTTTAGAGATTTTTGGATTTTTGAAGCATGTTCAGGATATTTTAACCCAATAATAACGATGGGAATGTTCGGCATTTTGCTCTGTATTAGTTTAGAATACAGATAATATTAAGAAAACCAAATTAAGAGGTACCACAGGGTTAACTTTTCTCACAGAAACAAAGAAATTCCTACAGGCTGATTACGGATACTCCCTGGATGTTCGTGTACTCTTCCGCGCTCACTCTCAGCTAAGCAAAGGGAGGGGGAAAACTGTGTTTGTGTGTTAGTTTGTGTGTATGCAGTTCCTGTGAGCAGGGCAGGACAATGTGTGTATGCGTGTCCGTGCGTATTACACTCACACAAAGTTTGTATGTGTGTTTTCTTGAAATCGTTCACTGCAGCCCAAAATAACTACTTCTCTCTAGCTTGACAGGCAAAACAGCACACAGGGAGTAGGGAGTAGACAGACTGCACTGCCAAAAGTTTTCGCACCGTCCAACACTTACACATAGTTTGTGTGTGTGTTTTTCTTGGAATAATAGCACACAGACAGGAACAGGCAGACGCCACAGCCAAATGTTTTCGCACCAGCCAAGCCCCTCAAGATATGATCTGCCCCTCTAAATACAATGTCCCTGCACTTGATATCATCCACACAGCTTCCATTAAGTATGTGCACCTTAGTCCAACTGGATTTTCTTACCAAATAAAAGTTTCTATACACTTTTGCTTTATCAGATTAGATACACTTTACCTTTACTTCTGATAATGGGACTTTGAAGAAGAAAAACAGCAAACAGCCAACATCAATAAAAAAACTCAGCTTCAGACATGCAAATCAGTCAGACAGAATACCCTTTTATCATTTAAGCACACATTTTAACAGCCTCACACACACATCGATATCATTCACGCATCTCTCTTTCTCACTTTTTGTCACATTCTCACTTTCTCACTTTCCCAGGAATTAGTAGTTTTCCTTAATGGTCCAGGTGCCTAATTTCCTGATTTTTACTGTGCGAACATACAATTTAACTATTTTATTGGACCCGTAACAAAAGAGAGAAGAAAAGTAAAAGTTTATGCTGCACGTGCTTTAGGCCTACTGTTTTCTGATTTGATCGGAGGCTTTTTCACCTCGTATCCTAAACCAGAGTACTCAACAAAACCAAACTGCAGTTAACTCTTTAAGGCCACATATTTCATTGGATAACCACACGGATGAGCCAAGAAAAGTCTTATTTCTCTTCTTTATGCGCTTACATTTACAGGGCTTTGCCCTACAAGACTCTGACCAGCCGTGACCGTTTCTAAAATCAACCTCTCACAATGATTTTTTTAATTCTAAAAAGTTATAAATATTAGCTGAAATTTCGACTGGGCCTATTTCTCTCAAAAAAAATCCAGAGATTCTTTCATTATCAGCAAACGAGGTTTCAAACGAGGCCTTGCCATTCAAGCAGCTGGGAGTAAACAAATAATTTCCTTTTTAGATTGTCGCGTGGAATTCCATATCCAATTCTTTCCACACGTGGGAAATATGACTGAAGGCAAGCAGAGGAACCACCTCTCCCACTGGTCAAACAAACGAACAAAAAACTCTTTCCAAATCAAACCTCACGGGCAGCAGTTTTGTCATAAACAAGCAGAGAAAGAGAGAGAGAGAGAGAGAAAAAAACATTCTCACACTCTGTCTTTCTCCGTGTCTCTGTGGTCAAGTGGCCAGCTCGGCCTTACGCCTCGAGAAGAGAATCTCCCTCTTCTTCAAAATCACGTTGGGGTCACCAATTATATGGGAGATTATTTAACTTATCGAACCTTAAAAAATGAAAGTAGACTTGGGGGACAAAGATTACAGCTTCTCTGCTTGCCAACAAAGTCACACAAACACCAACGGGTGTGAGCAGGCCAGCTGACAGCTTTGCTAGGGCCCGGGACAACGCGGTCTTTTTGGGGGCCCCCTCTACACCTCCCGCAACACACACACACCAAAAAAAAGTCAACTTAACTGTATACTTCATGCCCTGGAAATCTCTATATTTTATACTGGATATTTTCAACCCATCTATTGAATTTAGTGCACTGTTTGATCTTTTCTTCATAAGAGAACAGCAAGCACTGCAGCCAAAATATGGCCTTTTTTGACCTGCTGTATTTCAGCCAGTCCTTAAGTGTGATGTATCATGAAACTGTTGACCTTTCGGGTTTTGTGATTTTTATTTTATTATTACAATTAAATAATAATAATGTTATGTCCATAGTGTTTTTTCCTAATCCACCTTTTATATCTTTCAATCCTTATGTAATTTTGTCTGTGTTGTGTGCACCTGCCTGTTGCTTTAATCCTATTTTTTCCCCGTCGTGGGAAAAATAAAGAATTAGCTAATGTTATCTTATCTTAAATAACACTTTTTAATAGGATATATGTACTGGATTCTTTCAAGGTCTTAATTACATGTTCTGTATGGGCTCCAGTAACATATGATATATAATATCTACTTTGAAAGTTAACATGAAGTGCTGCTGAAGATGAACACTGATCTACCTGGATGTTTTCTGGAGGACTGAAACGCCTCAGTCAGTGACGTCAGTCTGTGGGTCTGTCGGGGCAATGAGAGAAGTTTCATCTCCTCTCCGTTTCTGTCGCTCGACGTTTTCTTGCTCATGGTTTTTCACGTGCTTAGATAAATTTGTTGTGTTTCCACTGAATTTAAATGGCTTTTTAGAAAACATACAGCTTGATTTCATTTAAGGTATTAAAATAGAGCCAAACGGCGTTTCTGCTCCTGCAGTCTCTCTCTCTCTCCGGGTCTGATCAGCAGCAGCCAGCAGCGAGGTTGTTTGTGAGTAGTTGAGTGGGCGGGCCAGGCTGAGCCTGCGTGCTGATTGGCTGGCGCCGCTGAGCCATGTACGAGAGGCATCTTCTTTGGGAAAAACAGGAAGGGAGTATAACTATTCTTTGGAAATAACAGGAACAGGGTAGAACATCTCTTGGCAATAAAAGGATGGGAGTATGACTGCTCTTTGGACAGAAGTAGATGTCATGTTCACATCACCCAGTTGCTAAGGACATTACAAACAGTCCGAAAAAAATCAGGCCTCAGATGTTTTACAAACTTCTGCATTAACCAAAGCAGAGACACAGCAGCTCTGCCGTAGAACCAAGACCTGAAGAGACTGAAGAGATTCTCTGTGTGGGTCAAACAGGACATTGATGTGAAGAGCAGATGTTCATCTGATGATGACATCACTGTTTAGTCATCATCTTTTAGTCTGTTTATCCGTGTTTATTTGTCTGATTTAACCAGAACTGATCTTATTGTTTCTCTGATCACAGACTAGTGGGCTGTTGGCTCTCAGTGACTGAATGTGAAGTTGTGGCCTCGGCTCTGAAGTCCAACCTCTCCCTGACTGAACTGGAAATAGATAAGATTGATGATGAAGGGAGAACCTTTGAAGACTCTGAGATGAAGTGTCTCTGTGAGATCCTGGAGACTCCAGTCTGTAAAGTAAAGTCGCTGAGGTTGGTTTTATCTTCACTGCTACTTTAATACTTGTTTTAATTAATAATTTTGTTCTGACATTTTTTTCTTTACAGACAACCTGCTGTCCAAATGCTTTGCCTTGTCAATTATTTATTGACTTATTATTTATCGAATTATAATATAAAAAAAGATATAAATATCTTTGATATTTTGAACATTTACCACTTAAAATGCTTTGGACTGAAGAACAAAAATTAGGAAAATAAGTCAAATGATGTGAATTAATGATGGAAATGTTTTAATTTGATTTGGGAAAGATTTAGATAACAAGATCAGATAATTTAGCTTTATTTTTCATTTCTTTGTCACATATTTACATAGAATATTAATTTTTGTTCCTCCAGAGTAGTGTCAGGATCACATTCATTCACATAAACAAGTAAAATATCAATAATAAAATAGCATTTTTTGTCTAAAAAATGACTGTTTGAAAAGAAGAAAGACAGAAAATCTAAAATGAATCAAACTAACGGCATCACCAGGTTGCATGTTCTCCCTGTGCATGTGTGGGTTCTCTCTGGGTACTCCGGCTTCCTCCCACAGTCCTAAAACATGACTGTTAGCTTAACTGGCCTCTCTAAATTCTCCTTAGGTGAATTCACACACACACTCCTTAGAGTGTGTGTGTGAATGGTTGGTTGTCCTGTCTGTCTCTGTGTTGTCCTGTGATAGACTGGTTACCTGTCCAGGTGAACCCTGCCTCTCACCCACTGACAGCTTCAGATAGACACCAGCACCCCTCAGGACCCCAGCGGGGATAAGCGTGTTGGAAAATGGTTGGATGGACGGCACCACTAGGTTTCACCGCCTCAGCTTTGTCCGGAAGCTGCTGTTCTGTTGGTCCGGGTCAGAAAAGAATCAATTAAATAGATTTTAAAAAACCACTTGGTTATTTAATCATATTTAAAGTGTGATATTTAAATATCCAGTCTGCTAGGTGGCGGTAAATACACCTTAAGTTGGTTGCAATCTGCCAATAAAAAAACAAAAGAAGAAAAAGTGTATTTTCCTACACAGAGGCAGTCGTTGAATGCATCGCGAGTTTGGGTGAGAAAGCGCAGGAGGAGAAGCCGCAGAGATCTAGTTCTGTGGCCATAAGTCAACATCTCCATGTTACGCTGCTTGTCTTTAGACTATAAACAGTAATTTGTGCCGTGGTTTGTCCCCATGATAATCCACAGTGAGTAAGTGAGCTTAAGTCTGAGGTAGAAGACAGTGAAGTTTCTACTCGAAGCTTTTTGGACTGTGTTTAGCCACTAGCTTAGCATAGCAACTAGACGATGCTAACAAGCTGAATAATCGACTCTAGGCTGCCGTTGGCTAACTCAGCTGGACCTAGGAGCTTGGAGAGTATCGTTACCAAACCGGACAACCAGAGATTTACCCAGAATGCACTCTGAAGCACCCGGAAGCGCTCAGAGGACCTCTGGGGACGTTGGAGACAAGGACGAGGAGTTTGTGATGGGTGTGGACCCCTCAGGTGGCCTAGTATTGGAGTGGGAGCCGTGACTGTGGGAGGCAAGTTTTTTCCACTGGAGAGGAGGACTAAACGGAGCAGAGCGTTTCTGTTAGCATTATTATTCATCTGGACCAAGTAACCTTTTTAGTTTTATTATTTGCTCTTATCTTTAATTAATAAGCATTGAAGCAAATGTTATTGAACTGGGATCTCAGATTGACACCCTAAGGTTTTTTTTGGTGTTGTATGCAGAGAAGTGCTTGTTACTTGTCTTTATTTAAAGGTCCTAAAGTACATTTATTTTATTCACCTTTTTATTTTCCTAAATAAAGCGGGAGGGGTACAGTTAACAATTTATAACTTGTGTCAAATGGTGATTTAGTCTGTGCCTCATTATTCCAGTGTTTATTGCTAAAAGCTAAATAATAGAGAATAATCTTACCTAAATAATACTTTTAAGTAAACATTGAATAGATTAATAGAACCCAGAGCCCACTCATTAATGTGTGAGTATTAAAGGTCTACATCATATTTAGTCACATTTTTTAATTGGTGGGGAGTGGTGGCCTGGTGGATAGAGCAGGATGCTTGTGTCCTGGGAAGGCTGCAAGTTTGCTGGTTCAAATCCCTCTGGATCCTGCCCTGGGTCCCTGAGCAAGACCCTTAGAGCCAGAATGCTCCGGGGCGCCAATCAGTGGCAGCCCACTGCTCCCTGGGGGACAGGTTAAATGCAGAGGACACATTTCATTGGTTTCCAAAGATGTGCTGAAAAATGCAGATGATTATTATTTAGTCCAAATCTCTGAGCTGCCCTCAGGTCTTCAGGAAGGCTGATCCACAGCTGACAGACGCCATGTTTCCTTAGAGAAAAGCCTCCATGCAGGCTGCTGCTTTAGCTTGAAGATAAATCCAGAACAATGTGAGCTGAAACTCTGTTAAATGATCCATGTTTAGAACATTATGGGTCTGAGAACCACTGTTCTAGCAGAACCCTCTTTAAAACAGTTCTACTGGATCAAATATAAGATATCAGTTCATCATTTTTCTGGGACTTTTACATTCACGGAAATAATTTTCTACATTTTAGCATTTATTTGTTCATGGCTCAGTTTTAACCTATATAATGGTGGCTTCAGCTCACATCGTTTATTATTTATTCAGCTTGTGGATATCCAGTTTGTCAGAGATCAGCTGTGATTATCTGGCATCGGCGCTGAAGTCCAACCCGTCCCATCTGACAGAACTGAACCTGAGCATCAATAGAGATCTGAAAGATGGTGGTGTGAAGGCGCTATGTGGTTTCCTCCAGACTCCCCTCTGCAAACTACAGACACTGAGGTCAGACTCCATGTTTTAGTTCTGTGATTAGTTTGTGATGTGAAAGTTGTGTTGACACTAAACTGCAGACATCTGGCTGATATTCTACTGATCCACACTGAGTCTCTTCATGGTAAAGTCTGCTTTCTTCTTCACTGCTTTGCTCCAGTTAAAGTTTCTTTCTTTTTCTAACTTCCTGTCAGGATTTATTCAATAATCAGCAGAAAACATGAAACAATGAGCTGATATTCAGTTTAGAGTTGGAGCTTTTATCCAGAACTGAGAAAGAGGAATAGAGAAGAAATAAAATACTGATGTTTCATTTATTTGAAGGTTTTTAATCTCTTTAAACCTTCATCAAGTCAGTTGTTCTACAGGATGATTTTAAAATAATTGTGTTTATAATAATAAGTGGATGTAATTCAGCTGAAAAACAAAGTTCAGATCTTTTATTGTAATAAATCTCTGCTGAGTTTGTTCCTGGACTTGGAGCCAGTTTTTAATGTTGTTTCTCTGTGTAACTGAGTCTGAGCCCTGATCTCAGGTCAGAAGCGGACAGCATTGGGACCCCCATTGTGTATAAATGCCCCTCATGTGAAGCGGCTCAGAGGGGATTCAAGCCAGTTTAGAAAAGTGAATTTCAGCTCCTGGAATCTGTCTGACAGGAACAAATCTATAATCCCTGATTGATGCTTCAGCACTTTTAGAAGCTCTGCAAGGATTTTACTGACTAAAACACTCAGACACAACATGTCACAGTAGCAGGTTCTGCTTCTGGGAGCTTCAGCTCCTAAAGTCAGTTTACATGAAATATTCTCCATGACGTCATGTTTTTATGGCTGTGGAATCATTAAAATAGTTAATTCATCTGCATTAACCTCCATTTGTTCATATTTTCTCCACAATTGCTGCTGACTTTTTTGTTTTCTGTGAAACCTGAATAATTTGGCTGCAGAACCTGAGTTTGTATTGATGGAGCTGCTGGTGGAGCTGACAGAGTTGAAGAGCTGAAGTCAGCAGGTCTTTATTGAAGCAGCAGCTTGTTGTCATTAATATTAATGAGAGTTCTTTAACTGGTTCTGTTGGACTGTTAGAACCTGCATCCTGGTGGCTTCAGCTCACATCTTTCATTCTTTATTCAGTTTGATGAGCTGCAGCTTGTCAAAGATCAGCTGTGATTATCTGGTATCGGCTCTGAAGTGCAACCCGTCCCATCTGATGGAACTGGACCTGAGAGGAAACAACCTGGAGGAGTCTGACGTTCAGCACCTGGAGGATCTTGTAAAGAGTCCAGACTACAAACTGAAAACTCTGTAAGTAGATGGATGGAGTGAGTCCAGCTGCTGTCAGCAGAACTGTTCTGAACCCAGTTGGTACCAAAGCAAAGATCCAGTGTTTCCAGTAAAGCTGCAGCTTCTCAGTGGGAGGAGAATGGTGACAGGCTTCCTGGTTGGACACAAAGACAACAATGAGCCAATCAGAGGAGCCAGCAGCTTGTTGTGTTCCTGTCTTTGTGTCCATGTGAAGATGACTGTTGTTGTTGTGTTCACGTCTCCAGGAAATGCAGCTGGATTCCAGCTGACAGCCTTCCACCATGTCTAGAGACAGTGGTCCTCATTCATCAAGCTGTGGAGCATCAGATCTGATCTCAGACTCTTTGTTCTCTCATTTCAACAGCAAACAGCTGATCAGTTTCATCTTAGTCACAGCTCTGAGATCAGTCTGACTGCAGCCTGCAAATCACTGATTTCACAGCCCATCATTACATTTAGTCACCATGTGGTCTTTCTACAGAGCAGAAGCTCTACTGAAGTCCACTCAGCACATCTGGACATGTGTCCTTCTCTCACTAGTTTCATCCAGATGTGTTCAGGGACAGCCTCCATGTTTCTTACTCAGCTGATGTTTCAGGAACAGATGAGATGTTCATGTTCAGCTTTCAGAGGCTGAAACACTCACTGATCTCCTCTGTTGCTCCTTCTTCTCTCTGCAGGTGGTGGAGGAGATGATCTTAGTGGAGGAGAGAAGTTGAGCTATCCTGATGATCCAGAGGTTGAAGCTGCAGCAGCTTGAGTTTAAAGAGACTCTGACTGGATCCTGATGATGAACTCTGACCTTAGAGATGTTGATTCTGTTTATCTGATCATGTCTGTCATTTAGTGTCTGATATTGTTTTTCTCTGTGGACCAATGAGGATCAAATGAAAACTAAGCTGCATTTAGTGGCTCCATGGAGTTTTGATCTGAATCTGATGAAACTGCAAAGTTGATCTTTTTTCTCTCTGCTTCATTTTCAGTCTGTAACCCAGAAATCTGAAATAAAGCTCAACTCTAAAGTTTTCAGGCTGCATGTTTGCTTCATTGTGATGCAGTTTCTGGAGGTTTTTCAGCATATTTTAGATGTTTTCTGCAAATGTTTGGGCAGCTCTGGTCCTTTTATCTGTTGCTGCAAACAGCTCAGTGAGTAAATGATGGTTTCTTCAATCAGAGGATGAAGCTTTTCTTCATGATTTTAGATCAAATCTTTTTATTTCCTTCTTTCTGAAGGTAAAATCTAAAAGTGAGTAAGGAAAAAGTTTGATCTGCTCCAGCTTCTCCTTTGGTGAGCATGGAAACACTTTCTGCAGCAGCTCAGGGACTTTCAGATCTTATTTGGAGGATTTTCTCTCTTCTTCCTGCAGAACGGTCCTGGTTCTGTTGGATCTGTGGCTCATCATGCAGCTCTGCTCTGCTGAGGTCAGAACATAGATTTTAATCCTGTTTAGGGACTGTGGGGGTAAAACCTTCACCTGCAGCTCCTCATCAAGTCCACTGTGGACGTTGGAGAAGAAAAAGAGATTTTCTCTTTACATCAGAAATTCATACATGAATCATTTCCTTTTTTTCTCGTTTCCTGGACATTTCAGACGGACCAGAACCAAAAGCTGCTCTGCAGAACCTGGATCCTCAGATCGTCTCCCTGTTACATAAATAACTTTAGAACCTGAGAAAGACCACATCTGACATCCCAGCAGACAGGCAGAAAGATAGAAAATAATTTTAGATGTGTTGAATTTTAAAGTTAAAGTTGAGTTAAAATGAGGAATTATTAAAATGATTCATGCATCAAACAGGGATTACTAGATTTAGTCTGAACTGAGTTTAAAAGCAGAAGTTTAACAAGTTATCTGGATCCTTTGGTTCAGTTTCTAGCTTTAAAACATCCATTAGAACCAAAGATCAGCAGGTGGTGTCTCACTTGATTCCCACTAAAAATCCCTGAGTGGAAATGAAAAGCTGGACTATCAGTGTGGTTAAGTCAGAGCAACTTTAGCGACCATTCACCTGATGGAAACGTGGGAACCTTAGAGGAACATTTCTCTGAGCATTTGTTCTGAAACATTTGTTCTCTGGATGTTTCCTCTGGTTTCCAGCCTTCATTCTGTCTCCATCGGGATAGGAGACCAGCAGGTGGCGCTGCTGAGCAGCTTCAGCTTTCTATGGAGCCACATTGTCAGAACCTTAAATGGATCCAAACTGTTAGGCCAGATCCAGGCAGCCTTCGTGTTCTCTACATGATCTGGGATGAAGAGAAAAGCTTGGAGCACATTGTTGGAAACTGTGGCACAAAGAATGGAGCGAATCATTTCTTCATGTGCACGTATGTACCTAGGATGAAACATCTGCTACAATTTGGCTAAATAGTTTTAGTCCCAGCAAATAAAAAATAAGCTGAGCCAGCAGTTTATGTCCGTAAACATGAAATGCCGCTACAGCCATGGAGAAACCTTTAGGAAGAGCTTCTCTGGTTTTCTAACCAACACAATACAGTGAGTTATTAATATGAACAGAAATATTGAGTCAAACATTCAGGAAGATGCTCACATGCCTCTGTGAGAAAAGTTCCCACGCAGTGTCATCTATGAAATGCAGATGAATGTTTTTGTCCTGACATCTTTTCAGCAGCTCACTGATGACACATTCTGGATCTGCAAGCCTGTTTCAAGAAGAAAAAAATGATAAATACATGAGAAAATATGAAAATAACAGAGAATTCAGCATTTCTGGACAGCATCTGAGGGTTTTCCATCTTTAACCACAGGTAATGACTTCTGCTCAGATTAATGAACGCACCTTTCTCCACCAGTTCAACAACATTAATGGTATTTCATGGCAGCAGCTCCAGATCCACCAGTTACGTCACGTTTGCTTTGCTGGTTCTGGATCAGAGTAAATCTGCAGCTTTGAAGTTGCTACAGTCCTGATCAATGGAGAAAACGGAGGTCGTCAGTCAAGCTATTATAACTGGAACAAAATCCAGATTATGTCAAAGAAACTCAGGATCCCAACACTGAACATCTTTGAATGCAGAAATCAGTTTGTTCTCTATCAGAAACATCATTTAGAGGCAATGAGGATTAATGACAGCAATGACAGCAGAGATATGACAATATTTTTTCCCTTCAGTTGGTTTGGAGCCATCAGGATGTGACAGCAGATCTTCTTCTCCATCTTCATCATCCTCACAAACATGCTGCTACCATCAAGGCCTCTGTCTTACTTCTTCAAGTATGCAACTATGTGGCCTATGAACTGATGTGGGAAGTGACTATGAAGCTGTGAACTATTACCAAGTCCACATCTGCTCAGAATCTTCCCTTCTTTCCTTCTGAGGCAAAGCAGCAGCTGCGGTGATCTTTGTTCAGCTCCAGGCTGTCAGGCAGCAGTTTGTGGATGAAGAGCTGATGAAGACGCTGGTTGGACTTTGGAGACCAGAGGAGCTCTTTAGTCCACGGAGGCTGTTGGTCTGACATGAGGACCGTCACTGATCCACCAACCGCTAGAATAAAGAGAAAAATGCCTTTTCACTGCCTTTGTTCATTGGATTTGGCAGCTGGAATATTTTCTTATTAAACTCAGAAAAATAAAAATAAAATGGAGAGTTTTTCTTCTGCTTTGTTGAAATGTTGTTGAACAGTTTGTGTTAAACTTCTGTTGACAAAACAGTCGTTTTCTTTTATTTTTATAATACCAAATAATGTCTTTAATAAAGGAAAAGGTCAAACAGCAGAAGTTCTCCATTAAAACAGTTTCCTGGGTCTCTGCAGAGATTATGTGGAGCCGTTTCTGACTGAGACTGCGTTCAGAAAATGAAACCATAACCTGTCCAGGCTGTCACAGGTCCTGCTTCCATTTTTCTTGTATTATTTTAAAGATGTTCACATGAACAGAGAAGCTCATTGCTATTCTTTCCATCTGCCTGCATTTCTCCACATAGCGTCCTGCCATCGGTGAGCAGCGCTGCGGCACATTGCAGCTGCCTTTGGGACCATGATGACAGACTAAGAATGAGCGCAGTTATTTTAGTTTTCCTCAACAACACTGCATGTGTTTGTAACCACGTTTCTAGTTTCCCCTATGAACAGCGCCCAGATTCTCTGACCTGCACTCTAGCAAATACTTCACAGAGAGAAAATAGTGTCTTAATTGGCAACAGTGTATGGTGCAAATAGAGTGTGTAACTGAGCACAAGCGCAAGGCTAAGAGAACTACAACTAAAATTTAAATGCATGGATGATCCAGTCAACAGAGCAGCAGTAAGAACAATCAGAGTCCTGATTTTTTTGGTCTTAACCAGCGGTGAAAGTACGAAGCAGGAGGCAAAGGGGGAGAGCAGCTCCCAGATAAATCCTTCATTCAGAACCAGTCATGGTGGCATGCTGGATCACTTCTGCTAACCAGATACAGTCTAAAACGACAATTAGTCTGTTTAGAAGTTTTCTTCTCATTTGTTCTGCATTTTTTTAACTACATGCGCCGTGTTTCTGTGCTTCACCGCTCTTACTGCGCCCCCCCCCCCCCCCCCCTCGGAGTCAGGTGCTTTTATCAGCAGCCAGCCTTTAAAACGTGAATCACTACGTTTAATGTCCTTCCACTCGTACCAAAATGTCCCAATTAAAATCAATAGGAGAGTCAGTAGCTGTGTTTCATGCTCTTTTGTTTCTAACGACACAGAACCAACGGTGCTTCGGTGGGCGTGGTCCCTTGAGCTTGAATTCAGGTGCGCAAAATTACGTTAGATGTAATTTAGGTGCGCACTTTTAAGGGTCATTTTAAGGAACTTGTAACATCAGGGGCTTCAGCTCAGACCCATTATTCCTTCTCTTCCCTCTAAAGGAGCCCTTTACAGTCTTCCGTTATGAATTTTCCTCACTGTTTATCCCTCACAGCTCATGAGGTTAAAATCCAGCAGCTGGATCAGCGAAAAGACGCAGCGTGAACCCCTGTGTGCTTTAAGTGTGGCAGCTGAGGGAAAAATGTTGGACCATATAGGCTTAATGAAACTCTGCCTCATTCACAAATGAGACCAACATGAATAGAATAATGATAATCTGTAGTGTTTTCATTCCCTGGATGTGAATCTGATAATTCATATTGTGCCTTTTATAATCAACTACAATTATTTCTTAAAGTCAGGAAACAAAGATTTCTCTTCCAAGGTCCAGACAGCCACACCCTTGTCTAATTCCTCTTTGGACCTGAAAAGGAGTGCTCAAACCACCATTAATTTTTAGCTCACTCTGAATGTCACAGTATAAAACCTTAACTTTATCAATGAAACCAGGACCAAAGCCAAAAGCACTCAAAGTGAGCCATAAGTAGTCATGCTCAACACCATCAAAGGCTTTTTCTTGATCAATAGATATGATACCAGCCTTCAGGCCATACAGCTCACAGATCTCTAAAAAGTCTCCTATCAAGACAATGTTATCAGAGATCAACCTGCCCGCTACACAATATGTCTGATCACAGTGGATCACTTTCTCCACCACTTTGCTCAGCCTGGTTGCCAACACCTTAGAGAAGGGCTTGTAATCTGAGCAGAGCAGTGAAACAGGTCTCCAGTCTTAATAAATTGCAGCTCACCTTTCTTGGGCAGCAAAGTAAGAAGCGCCCTTCTGCAGCTCACTGGCAGACGGCCTCCAGCCAGACTGTCATTCAGTACTGACAGCAGATCTTCCCCCACTACTGAGCAGAAAGACTTGTAGAAGTCCACAGGTAGAGCATCTACTACAGGAGCTTTGCCACTCTGCATGCTCTGCAGAGCTGCATAGAGTTCATTAGCAGACAGAGCTGCTTCCAGCTCTATGTTACTCTGCTGCTCCACCTGAGGAAGACCAGTGTAGAAGCTCTGGGACACTGCCTGCTCCTCTCTGTGCTCACATTTAAACAGGTTGCTGTAAAAAGTGACAGCATGGTTACCAATTGCTGTATGATCAGTCAGCACCTGCCCAGTGTCGCCCTTTAAGCTGTGAATTAACTTTTCTGTCCATTCTTACGCTGTAGAGCAAAGAGAAAGTGAGATGGAACATCCATGTGGGCTACATGTTGGAAACGGGACCTAACGAGAGCCCCCTGAGCTGAGACAGCCAGCAAGTTGGCTAAATCAGACTTCTTAGCTTCAAGTATGTGAGTGTGGCGTTGGTCTGCTGTGGCTTCAAAGAAGTCTCTGAGCTCCTCCACCTCAGACTCCAGAGCCCTGACTGAACCCACCAAGGCTTTGGTGACATTCTCAGTGGACTGCTGACACAACCGTCTGATCAGGATTTTTACAAAATCCCACCATTGTTGTAAAGAAATAAAATCAGATTTGGTGCTCTGGTGGTTTTTTCCAAAAAGGCAAATTTATCTTTAAAGTTCCTCTCTTCCAATAAGGCTGTGTTAAAATGCCAATAAGCACTACTGGCTTTTACACACTTTATAAAGACAGAGACTGTTACAAGTGAGTGATCAGAAAAACCAACAGGGCTGATTAAACCACTTTAAAACTATTAAAATGATGTTTAAATCAATAAAATCATGGAGCCTGGCCATAGACCATAAATGATGTGTAGCATGAGTCCAGGTGTTGCTGCTCACCATGGAAACCTCTCCACACATCACAGCTCCTGAGCTTCCAGAAGCTGAATCAGGCGAGTGCCAGAGGCGGCATGAGGCTCTGCATGCTTCCTGTCTAAGCTGCTGTCCTCAGGACAGTTACAATAACCTCCAATAAAGAAAGATTCCTCACTGCTACATTTCTCTAGAACTTTATTCACAGCATCTAGAAACACCACCCTCTCCACTCCCACAACAGGAGCATAGATAGTAATCAACAGCATTTTTACTTTCTCATCCACTGCTCTTCTTTTCAACCGACAGCCTTTAATAACCTCCTCAGATTCCAGCGACTGAGGAATAAAGTTTTTAGCAAAGAGAACTCCAACCCCACCACTGTTACTAGTCTGATGACTTCAGAAGGACTCACCAGTCCATTCTCTCCTCCAGTCAGCCTCATTATCAGCAGTACTGTCAGTCTCTAGGACTAAAATAATATCCAACTGTTTTAGAGACCACAGCTTGAAGAGAGAAGCTCTTTTCCCAACATCCTTTGCTCCATTTAAGTTCAAGCTGCCTATCCGTATATCTGCCACAGCATAGAAAAGTAGTAGTGACACAGAAACCAAAGAGCAAAAGCAAAGATAAAAGAAAGATTCTGAAGGTTCTTCATCATCTTCTAACTGCTTCTTGACCTTTTGCTCTAGTTTTTTAATACGGTAGATTTGCTGGTCAGTGAAAGCTTTCTCTCCCAGGACTCCAGGACTTCTCAGAAAAACCTTCACTGAGTCAAGGAAGAGCTGCAGCTCAGGAAACATTTCTCCACTTTAAGGTTTCTGGCTGCCTTTGTGTCCTGCAGGAAACTCTTAATCCTGGTTAAAGAGTCGCCACTCTTCTGGTGAGGAGGCCAGAGACTCCACATCACTCTCCTCATCACCTTCACTGTCACCTGACTACTGACATTCACTATTAGGAGAAACTTTCTGCACTTTACAAGCAGACTGACACTCTTCATTTGCTTTCCTCTTTTTAGGATCATTAGAAAACTCTTTATCTACCATAATTTCATCCTCCTCCTCCAGAGAACTTCCTACCTCCCCTGCTTAAACTATAATGAGTTTCAGACTTTGACTTTATTTTACTAGGCAGTAGAATAAATCCTTCTTTTCCAGATGAGGAGTTCCTCTTCTTTTTCCTGCTCTCTTTAAGGCTCACCAAACCAATCCCTTAACTTCTCCTCTATCACACCAAGCCTCTGCATTTTTCATCATTAATTGAGGAGAACAAAAATAATCCTAGATTTCTCTTCAGTACAGTTGCCAAATTTACATAGAGTCATAGCTCTGTTGATCCATCCATTCCCTTAGCTCTTAGCAGTAATGATTTTATGGGATTCTTCATAAATAAAAAAAAATATTCCATTAAAAATAAAATAATTGGCATCCTCCGAAACATGATTACCTCGTCCTCCGTAAGTGAGGCAGCATTGGAGGAATCTTTAGAATCTGCGCAGTGTCTGAACTGTTTAGAAGCAGTAGAGCTTTCTGAGCTATCTAAAATTTTAGCTTCATCTAAACCTTCTACCTGTATGTTAGACCCAATCCCAACCAAGTTGTTTAAGGAGGTATTCCCTCTGATCAGTGGTCCTATTTTAGACATGATTAATCTATCCTTAGTAAATGGATATGTACCACAGGCTTTTAAAGTAGCTGTTATTAAACCATTACTTAAGAAACCTTCTCTTGATCAAGATGAGTTAGTAAATTACAGACCTATTCATAATCTTCTTTTCTTATCTAAAGTTCTTGAGAAAGTAGTTGCTAATCAACTATGTGAACATTTACAAAGTAATGACCTACTTGAGGAGTTTCAGCCAGGCTTCAGAGCTCATCATAGCACTGAAACAGCTCTGGTGAAGGTCACTAATGACATTCTCATGGCCTCAGATAATGGACTTGTGTCTATACTTGTCCTATTAGATCTCAGTGCTGCATTTGATACAGTTGATCACAATATTCTCCTACAAAGACTTGAGCATACTGTAGGGATTAAGGGAAAAGCATTAGGCTGGTTTAAATATTATCTGTCGGACAGATTCCAGTTTGTTCATGTTAATAATAAATATTCCTCAAACTCTAGGATCACTTGTGGAGTACCACAGGGTTCAGTCCTTGGACCAATTCTCTTTACTATATATATGCTTCAAATTGGCAAAATTATCAGACAGCATGGGATTAATTTCCACTGTTATGCTGATGACACTTAGCTATATTTATCCATAAATCCTGATGAATCCAATCAATTACTTCAGCTGCAGTCATGTCTTGATGACATCAAAAGCTGGATGACTTTAAATTTCCCGCACAAAAATTCTGACAAGACAGAAGTTGTAATCTTTGAACCAGAGACCTCAAAAAATACACTTCTTAATCAATCACTAAATCTGGATGGCATTTTAAAACATCCAAAGGAAAAAAAAAAAAAAAGAACAGGATGGAGGAGAGAATTATTTTACCACTTGGACATCCTGGACTAAACAGGACTTTATTCATAGCAGGGAAACAGCAGACAGGTTAAAGTGAGTTTTGGGGAGAAAAGACAATAGAACAGTATTTTTTTTTTTTTTTTTTTTTTTTTTGCATTGTCAGAATTATCAGGTTAAGATAAATCAACTAATTCAGTGAAAATCAAACTAAATCTTATTGAGTTATTAAAAAAAAAACTCAAGAGTAAAGCTACCAGGCCAGTTTCTTTTCTAGACAGAATCATTTGTTAAATAGGATCAGGTTTGTTTTTGAGCGACATTCAAGCCATACTCCACACAAGTAGGTGGCGGTAATATGACATTAAGTTGTTTGCTAACCATCATTAAACTAGAAGAAGAAATTCCGCTTCTTTCGGTCATTTTCCTCTTCCAGGCAGCGCAGTTGCATTGATCTCCGGGTTCTTTGTCCTTGTGTTGCTGTGAGGCCAGAAGCGGGAGTGTTGGTGAGGCTGGAAGAGAGCAGCAGCTGCTGCAGGTGATGAAGTCTGGAAAGAAGTCCAGCAGCTGGAGGCACAGCGGAGAAACTGGAGGGAAGCAGGAGCTCAAAGAGCGGCAGGACGCAGCAGAGGAGACACCAATGATGGGGGATGTTTTCCAGCCCAGAGTTCTGCTGCACCCATCAGGTTTGGAGATTTCCTTCTTTATGCTAACTGTGGATGGAGCTAAAGTTTAGGAGCCGTTTTCAGCAGCTAATGGATTCCTCCTCTTCATCACAACTCGTTGCAGGGTTTCCCCCAGAAAACTGGCTAAGCCTGCAGCTCATTATAAGCTAGCATGTAGCGTAGAGGGCGCTAATGCTAGCTTAGCATGAACCACATGGGATGCTAATGCTAGTTTAGCATGTAGCACATCGTATGCTAATGCTAGTTTAGCATGTAGCAACATTCAGCATCAAGTAGTATTTTTGTCAATCTGCCTAAGAAAGTTCCTCCAGTCAATACTTTTTGGTTTATCTTGTCTAGAAAGATGGTCGCCAGTTTTCTTCTGGCTGTTGGCTATGGAGGACCAATCCTGTCATAATTTAAATGGATTTAGACTACATACATAAATGAATAAGAACAAGAATTCTTTTACGGCCCCGTAATGCGGTACCGCGCGCGAGCTATTTTTAGAAACACAACGTCACGATGACGTCACATCACGTGGTACGCAGTAGGGCAAGTTTGCATAGTCCGCCGCTGTTTCGCTGTAAAAGAGACGTGCGTTACCCTTGGTTTTACTCGGTAAACGACTGCTTTTTCCAAATCTAAGACCATGGTTTTTAAACATTGTTGCTATGGAACGTGCAACAGCGACTCGAGTTACGCTGATCGGCCGTATATGAAGGATGTTTTCTTCAAGACTGCCAAGGAGAAATGTGTACGCTTGGAATACCGGGGCTGTCGGCCTACACAACAGTTCAACCCGGAAAAAGTTACCAAATTCACGTACATATGTAGCAAGCATTTTGTCGGAGGAAAGGGCACAACCGAAGAACATCCTGACCCAATTCCAGCGACATCAAGTCAAGGTAAGAGTATTTTGGTGGCCGACATGTTAATAAAGTAGCGCCTGCTACCATGATAGCATATAGGCTATCATGGTAGCAGGCGCTAACATGATACCCTGCTACCAGGATAGCTTACTCAAAAACATTTCAAATGAGACAAACATTAAACATATACCCATTCCTGGACGGTGATTGCAAACAACAACAAAAAAAAAACTGCCGACGCTGCCATGATCGCCGCGCAGGAAAAAAAAAACAAAGCTTACCGTTCGATCAACTCGGCCAGTTTTCCAGTCTTTTTAAGCCATCGAACCTCAAGCCATCGTTTGAGCTGAAGGTTGGTGTGTTCTTCGACAGTTCGACCAGTAATCCGTGTGCCTGGGACATCGTCTTGGGAAAGTTTAACGGCTGTAAAGTCGGTCATATCCGTTATCCGTGCGTTCTCTCCTGTATGCGTTCTCTCCTGTATGCCCTACCTAAGCGGCAAAAGGGGCGTTGCTCTTGAGACGGTGACGTCACGTGCGCGGTACCGCATTGGGAATTTCTGGTGTGACAAAAAGACGGATGGTTACACACTATATCAGTGAGGCAGAAAAACAGCAAACCAGTGAAATCTGTTCAGGTATCGACCTGTTCTCGGCCTCCCCTGGTTCTTTTATCTGATAGTGTGGTGTTTGCATTGTAGGCTTCTGTCGTAATAAAAAGACTTTTCAAACCGTAACTACATTTTACCATATTTAATCTAAAAGGCAGAGGAATGGTTTACAGACACATCAGCGCTGATGGGCTCTTGATCGACCATGACGCAACGACAATGAATGTGGCAAGAGCCCCGACTGATCATTTCTTAAGCATTATAAAGAAGTCTAGGTACACGCCCATGCAAGGACTGTACGCTTCCTAACATGTCGTCAGTAAAATAATGTGTCACCACTTGGGTGCTATCTGATAACCTTGTGTCCCAGCCTTGTGTCCCAGACTGTCTAGGTGTGCATGATGCTCCCAGGACCGACGTTCCACTCGTTCATCCCATTTCTACATTCTATTCATACGCCACATTTCTAACAAATCTAAAGTTTTTTCCAAAAAAATACCCAGAGTAGAAGGTACTGGTAAAATATCAGGGTAAATATTGACCAAGGAGAATTTTTTTTTTTTTTTTTTTACAGTGGAAGTATAAACTGTCCAGCCTATTTACATAACACACAATGACGTATGCTGGCGAAGATTCTCAGTCATCCTGGTCATGGTCATTCCAAAACGTTTTGCTTCCTATCCCGGAAGCTTTCTCAATTCAAAAAGTCTGGGGTAATGTGGAGTATCAGGCTTTATACTACTGCCTAACAAAGCGCAGTAGAATTAACCCTATAACTGTATTGTAAGTTTTTGAGAGTTGGAACCTAAGTCCTCCTCCTCTTGGAACCTCCTCTTAGGTTCCAACTCTCAAAAACTTATAATACAGCTATAGGGTTAATTCCAGCCAATCATCACCTCAATCCTCACCCTGATACGGGTGATCAAAACATTGTTCACTTAAGCCAAGCCAAAAACGACCCTAACGACTCCCCGTTACAGAGGAGTGGACCAGTTTCGGTCTAACTTGCATGTCATCTAAGCCATTACAAGGCCTTTGTTGGGCAGCAGTATAAAGCCTGATACTCCACATTGCTCCAGACTTTTTGAATTGAGAAAGTTTCCGGGATAGGAAGTGAAACGTCTTCAAACCTTCGGAAACAAGTACAGTTGTTCTGTTTTTTACTTTGTTTTTTCGGAACACAATGAGATAATGTTCAATATTCAGCCTCTAAACATGATGTAGACCAGTGACGTGCGGTAGGGTTCATAGCTGGTGAGGCACTGACATCATCAGAGTCAAATTTACAAATATATACACTATACAGAGTAGACTCATTGCAAAGTGCTGAAGGAGACTGGTTGAGCCAAATAAATTCACCAAGAGACATGGAAAAAAATATTGATTCATTGATGAAAAAAATAAAACTATTTTTTTTGTCATTTGATTGGTAACAGTTTATGAGTTATGATGGATTTCTGCATTTGTAACACATTCTAAAAATATAACACGCATTACGCACATTTTATTACAAAAACAAAGCATGAGTAATTATCACTGTCTTACCTCCACTTATAAATGAAGTCCATGCGGCGGTCTTTCTGAACAAAAATATCGGCCATTTTCCGGTAAAAGTTCTCTTTATCTTCTTCAGTTTTAAAAGTCTCTCAGTCTCAGTGGAGCTCACTGCCAGGGAGGAAAGCCTTCCTTGATCAGTCCTGTTCCAGCTGTACACTTAGTCTTTTTAGGGCTTTACTTGTTTAGCATAACTCGCTAATAATACATCCATAACTTGCTGTGACTCTACAGTTTTGGGATCACGAACGGTGCCCCTTGAGCGCCCTCTGCCCAGAGGCCAAGGAACTGCCGGCCTCACCTACAACCAGTTCTTTGCCGTTTATGATCGCCCAACAGCACGAAAACACCGTTACCTGCACACAGTTTGATGATGAAAACACAATTCGTAATCCACATACATTAAAATGTGGAAAATCTGTTCATAACTGTTTGAACAATTGAATTTATGAGCTAGAGACAGGAAGATGCATTCACAGAATAGAAGCAAGCGCAGTTAACATGGGATTGCGCAATCCCAGGGGAGGCCAAGCTCGCTGCCGCCTCACCGGCTTCGCTATCAAGTGCCACCAAGGATTTACATGGAAAATAGCGAAAAAACTGCGATTTTTAAAGAGAATATGATAAAAAATGAGGAAATTAGATAAAAAAAACTTTTATTACAAATGACTGAGTGAATCACAATTTATATTATGTTATCATTATTATATATTTTCTTTCTTTCCATGATGACAAGTGTGGCCTGGCCTCACTTGTCTCCCCTGACTGCACGTCACTGGTGTAGACTGTCTGAGAACAATATAAACAACTGTGTTTCCCCCACAAATGTATATGTGTGTGTGTGTGTGTGTGTGTGAATGTCTGTGTGTGTGTGTGACGTGATCTTATAGTGGTTTTGATAATGCATCTTTAAAATGAATTTAATACAATTGGGTCTTTCCTTTACAAATGAAATAAATTAATTGAATTTATTTAAATTAATTTAGAAAAATAAATGCAGAGAGCAGTGAAAATTAATTATTAAATTATTTAACAGAACCTTCTGGTGGTTCACAGAAAATAAAGCTAACCATGTCATGTCGTCATAGAAACAACTAACAAACTGACAAACACAACTGACAACACAAATTACTGACATTGAATGTAACATAATTACCTGAAAGGGGAGTTCAACAACATACAAATAGCGCAGTGAGTTTCCCTACTGGTCCAATAGTCACTCTGTGTACTGTAACAAACTTTTAAGTTAGTCTTTGAACATGACCACCAATATTACTCACAAGAGAAGCGGTGTTGGTCCAATCTGTAGCTCTAGGAAAGCGAGGCAGAGGGACTGAGCTCAACTCTGATGGGGTGAGACTGAATTTAATCTGCTGGGTGCCTGCAAGTAAAAGCTCTCTTTCAATGCGGACATCAATGCTGAAGTTGTATCCTTTAAAGAAATCTATTATTTCAATCTCTTAATCAAATTTGGCAATGTCAAGGTGATGCAGAACCATATTTCCGATGTGGACTGCTGCACCTGGAGGTGGGGAACAGAAAATGGTTTGGTTGGGCAGTTTTAGTCTGTAACTGAGTCATGCTGCTCATAAGATAACAGATCTTCTGTCTCTGGGGTGCTAACAAGTCACTTGTTACCTGCCCGTTTAATTTTGGTTTCCACACCTGCATCTTTGAGGATCATTCTAGCCTGACATTTTTGTTCAGGGGAGTCGTTCCTTAGACCACACAGGTAATTGATAAAATCTCTGATAAATGTAATACTTGGACATACCCAGTGAATGTCCTTAGTTTTGGTACTCAAGTCTAAGTTGGGGACCAAATAAAGTTTGGGGTCAGCATCGTGGTAGGCTAACATTGAGGGGGTTTGTAGATGTATGTGAGACTGACGTTGCCAAAAACTGACATTCAATACTGACTTAAGCCTATACATGTTAGCTCTTTCAGTTATGGGAAGGTTTAATTGTGAAACACTGCTTTATTTACACACCTAATTACCCATTTTCTAAAATTTGTAAAAAATAAATAAATGGACGCTAGTATGAATTTCTTGTATCTGTCCACCGTTGCCCCAGCTACAATAAGATGGGGATGAAATGGTCAACATGACATCTTTGGCCGTTTCATCAGTTTCAGTCTCATCTGTTGACATTGTTGTAACATTGTAAAGATCTAGTTGTTGATAAAGCATGAAATGTGTTTCAATGTTGGCTGCAGATGTTAAAGAAGAGGCTCCTGAAGAACAGAGTCCTGAGGGGGAGCAGCAGGAGTCAGAGCCCCTCCACATAAAGGAGGAACAGGAGGAACCCGGGGCCCGTCAGGAAGAAGAGCAGCTCCTTGTGAAGGAGGAGACTGATAGCAGGTTTCCATTAACTGCTGCTCCTATCAACAGTAAGGATTTGTTTATTTAGGCCCGAGCAGCGAAGCGCTGCAAAGGCCTATTGTATCTGTCTCTCCGTCACTTGAGCGGCCTTTTTGGGGGCCTAAACATATACGAAAACTCACGAAACTTGGCAGAAAATTGTCAATTTTTGGATATTAGTGGAGTTGGTCATTTATGGGCCCCTTTTTGACTTTTAATCACCTCAAACTTTAACAAACCCCTCCTAGGGCTTTCGAGCTAGTGACTTCAAGTTCGGTCTGTTTGCCATTGAGCCATGTGAGAGTAAAAGTTATGAAATTGATACGTTTTTGAAAATATTTAGGGGGTGTGGCCAAGGCACGAACTTGACCTTCATAAAAAAATTCCCACCCTTATAACCTTCCAATTGAAAGACCAAAAAAATCTGAAACCTTTAATGATGGATGCCTGTTAAGTCCCCTACGAAATTCTGTGGTCAAATGATGATGTCATCAAAGCCACGTCCCCTGAGGTCAGAAAGTGTTGTTTTTAGCTTGGAACGGTCCCATGCAGACAACACTATCCTAGTCCACATGAAAGTGGGCCAGAAGACAGATAACATGTTGGTGTTACTTGCTTTCTAGCACGAAGACATTTGGATGCAGCGTCTGGCCATGGTGGCATGGCAAAGTCAGGCATGTCGCCAAGACCATACACTTGGCTCCAGATTCCAAATTTTTCATCTGAGCTGTACCAAATTCAACAAATTTGATCTTGGTCCAGTCCCAAAATTATTTCCATTGAAATTTCCTGTGGGCGTGGCCTACTTGTTCTACAGTGCCCTCTAGAATATTTCAAAACATCAGCCCCAAGCCATGCTTTGTTCAAGGTTTATGAAATTTGATATACATATGTAACTGATGAAGACCTACAAAAAAGTCTCTTGGACCTATTGCCCAAACTGCACAGGAAGTCCGCCATTTTGGATCACATCCACCATTTTGTCTGTTCAAACACTTATTATTCGGTAAATGAAAAAAATTCACCAAAAATCAGCCCTTTGTTTTTATGAGCTCAGAATCTCAGGATTTATTCCTTGGATAGATTAAAGCATGTGGTACACTCTAATCCAAGCTTTTTTTATGTTTGTCAAATGAACACATCACTAGATCTGCAACATGCATTTCTCAATCTTTTTGTAAATGGGCACACATCTTCAGTTAACAGAGCCTAAAATACATTATCTGTTTGGTGCGAATCCATACCTGTTTGACTAAATTAGGTCACATTAAAGTTTTTGCCTATGTCGCTATAAGCTTTAAAAAAAATTCTCTACAATTTCGACATCAAACTACATGGAAAAAAATAGCAGTTAGAACACACATTCCAGATTATCTGTAAAAATGTTCAGAATTGTACGGCCAATGGTTTAATTTTTATAAATATTTGAATTTCACAGGAACTGCCCTATTCATTGTCTATGGAAAAATAAATACCACTTTTACCACTTTGGCGCTGTCTCACCCTTTTTCATTACATTACGTTTGAATGGCAGATAAATGAAGAGATTCTGCCTTATTTAAAACTAAATATGTATCACAGTAAATAGAAAATGGGAAAATTATTTTAGTAATTTCATTAATAAAATTACATTGGTATGTAGTCTTTAAACAAGACTTAGACTTGTTTAAAGACTACATACTAAAAAAAAGAAAAAAATTCTACCTTTTATTTAACAACACATTACATTACTTTCTCACTGAAATTCATCCACCCGTTCTACCCTCTTTGCGGTTTTCTTTGCACTTTTATTTCCTCTGTCTCTCAAAAGTGTGCCTTCTTTTAACTGCCGTATTACCTGGAGCACAGCTTTTTTCTTATTTTTTAAGTAGCTCCTTTCTGTTGGATTGTGCTGATTCTCTGCGGTGATTCATGCGACAGAATGTGACAGCTGCTAATCTGTCTCCATAATGTGGGATGTGTGTTGCCAGATCTTCATCTGACATCAGTGTAATGAGAGAAGAATCAATCTGCAAATTCAAAAACAGAAAATCATTTGTAAATCTTCATTAGTGAGAAAATAAGGAATACATTTTGAAAATGTAATTTTTCCACCCTATTTAAAAAATTATATAGCACCCTACATTTAAAATGTGTAAGGAAAACCCAGGTTAATCATACAGAAAAAGCTATACACATTTCTCTGTGTATGTAACTATCTCTACAACTATGTTTACAATAAAATCCTTGAGCAGCATTGATGGCTTGAACTGGTATGATCATTATATGCTATTTTTATTTATATATCTTAATAAAGAGGTAATCCACGGGTATGTGTATCTATGACATGCAATGCATATTACAAAAATTTTACAAATCTCTCACTGCATTCTTACATTACATGTTAAATGTTTTCGCACACTTTCCCATATTTCTTGGGGCTGCCACTGTAAATGTATTTGTGACTGTGTAGATGACACCTAAAGTTTTCATAGAAATACATTATCATTTTGAAGTTTACTTAAGACTTCTTCATTTGTTCATGGTCCTCCAGAAACAGCAACAAGGGGCCCTTTTGTCTCTCTATTTTATTGT
Organism: Fundulus heteroclitus; assembly: GCF_011125445.2. Classification (NCBI taxonomy): domain Eukaryota; kingdom Metazoa; phylum Chordata; class Actinopteri; order Cyprinodontiformes; family Fundulidae; genus Fundulus; species Fundulus heteroclitus. Next base: position 3,972,924 of record NC_046384.1, read on the forward strand.
GTATGTATAAAGCCCCAATGCATCTAAAACAAAAAACAAGATTAGAGTTGTCACATCCCATGGCTTGATAGTTCTACTCAAAATAACTCAAACCCTCTAAATATCTGAAGCTAAAATTTTGTTGAGGTGCACTTTGAGAGAATCACTGCAATCAAATGTTCTAAAAGACTTCTACACCTGTTGACAGGTATTTTGATCCACTGTGCATGGCAATATTTTTTTCAGTAAATTATAATTTAGTGCATTTTTATTTATTATTTGTTTTTGTTAAATTCAGGTTAAATTTTGAATAGTGATTCTGAATCTAACCTTTTCTGGGATATCGACACATTCGCGTGCAATGTGTAGGCACCTTCACAAGTGCACAACTGGTGTTAGATTTGACTCCACAATGTGGCAAAACGCGCATTTCCTTAAATAAGAATGACCCCCTCCAATTGAATCAGTCTAAAACAAATAAAAACCACAGATTTCACTGCATGAATTGCTCACAAGACACGATACTTTATCTATTTAGCAAACAATTACCTTTATTCTCTGAAACTGCCTCATGTGGCTGTGCAATTTGAATGTATGATAAGGGTTTCATGCGACTATTAGTAAGGCGTGGCCACGATTTAACATTGTGTAAAGAAAAAAAAAGTTCTATCCATGTCACCAAAGGGGCTCCGTATGTCTGTGATTTTACACACTTTGGAACAATATTTAATGTGCCTTATAATCCGGTGTGCCGTATGTGTGGACATAGACACATTAGGCACATTGGACAGACACTAACATTTTCTTTTAAAAGCATGGCTGAAAAGGTCAATGTCGTGTCATTAGCAGTGTAAGGTAAAAAAAGGTAGCGCTACAAAGAACTGAGTTTTTGCAGGGGTTAAAAAAGTCATGTCATTTTATTCTTTGTTTTACTGTTCTGCATGTTCTGTCAAAGAATTTAATCTAGCAAAATGTCCTAAATATATCCTAATTAAAATGTGCCTCTGTTGAGGCTAAGATCAAAATATTATCTAGTCTGCATAATGTGTTTCAATGTTTCCTGCAGATATTAAGCAGAAGCTGATTGTTAAAGAAGAAGCTTCTTTAGACCACAGACCTCTTGATGACCTGCATGACACAAAGCCCCCCCACATAAAGGAGGAACAGGAGGGAGTCTACATCAGTCTGCCAGGAGAGCAGCTCAATGGGAAGGAGGTGATTAATGCCATCAGGTTTCCAGTGGCTGCTCCTCCCATAAAGAGTCTGGATGATGAACAGTCTCTGCTGGTCTCACAGCTTTATCAAGACCAAATTAAAAGCAGAGAGCTTCCAGAAGAGAATGCTGGAGAATCTATCAGAAAACAAGAACATGGAGATGCTTCCACTTCTTCAGAGGCTGATGATTCTGTGAAGGATGAAGAGGACAGTGATGTAGAACACCCTCTCTCTGACCTGAAACCCTTGTCAGACTCTGGATATAAGAAATGTTCTACAGAGAAGAAAAATGCGGAGTCATCTAGGAAAGGCCTCAGAGGAGTGAAACATAGCTGCAAAGACTGTGGCAAAATATTTATTAAAAAATGTGATTTAAACAGACACATAAGGATCCATACAGGAGAGAAGCCTTTCTGTTGTGATCTATGTGGGCAAAGAGTTAGCGATAAAGGAGCTTTAAACAGACACATGAGAATCCATACAGGAGAGAAGCCTTTCTGTTGTGATCTATGTGGACAAAGATTTAATGAAAAGGGGAATTTAAAGAGACACATGAGAATCCATACAGGACAGAAGCCTTTCTGTTGTGATCTATGTGGGCAAAGATTTAGTGATAAAGGAGCTTTAAACAGACACATGAGTATCCATACAGGACAGAAGCCTTTCTGTTGTGATCTATGTGGACAAAGATTTAGTCAAAAAGGAGTTTTAAACAAACACATGAGAATCCATACAGGAAAGAAGCCTTTCTGTTGTGACCTATGTGGAAAAAGATTTAGTCAAAAAGAACATTTAAACACACACATGAGTATCCATACAGGACAGAAGCCTTTCTGTTGTGATGTATGTGGACAAAGATTTAATGAAAAAGGAAATTTAAAGAGACACATGAGAATCCATACAGGACAGAAGCCTTTCTGTTGTGATTTATGTGAGCAAAGATTAAGCCAAAAATCACATTTAAACAGACACATGAGAATCCATACAGGACAGAAGCCTTTCTGTTGTGACCTATGTGAAAAAAGCTTTAGCCAAAAAGCAACTTTAAACAAACACATGAGAATTCATACAGGACAGAAGCCTTTCTGTTTCAGTTAAAAGTTTAACTAGAACACTCAAAATCAATCCTAAGCAACTGCGTTTATAATCTTGATTTAAAAGAACTCAGGCTTTCAAGCACTCTTTACAGTCTTCTGGAAGTTTGTTCCAGATAGGTAGATTATATGAAGTCTGCTTGTTACAAGTTTTAAAGTGCTTTGGGGTCGTCTGACTACTTAAAGTGCTATAAAAGTACAAGCCATTTACCAGATTAGGTGTGAATCAGAAGAACTTGGTGGTCTGGAGGGTTGAACCACTGATAACAAGTCTGTGATGTATTCAGGTGCTAAGCCATTCAGGGATTTTATAGACTAAAATAATTATTCTAAAGTCTATTTTCTGAGATAAAGGGAGGCAGGGTAAGGACTTTAGGACCAGGCTGATGTGCTCTACTTTTTTAGTCTTAGTGAGGACGTGAGCAGCAGCTTTCTGGATCAACTGCAGTTGTCTTATTTACTTTTTTGGTAGACATGTGAAAACACAGTTTTATTTTTTTATCCATCCATCCAGACATCCCTCTGCCCAGCCACTTGGGCCAGATCCTCCAGGGGAACCCCAAGGCGTTCCCAGGCCAGCTGAGAGACATAGTCCCTCCAGCATGTCCTGGGTCTTCCCCTGGGCCTCCTCCCGGTGGGACGTGCCCGGAACACCTCACCAGGGAGGCGTCCAGGAGGCATCCTAACCAGATGCCCGAGCCACCTCAACTGGCTCCTCTCGACGTGGAGGAGCAGCGGCTCTACTCTGAGTCCTCCCCGGATGACTGAGCTCCTCACCCTATCTCTAAGGGAGAGCCCAAACACACTACGGAGAAAACCCATTTCGGCCGCTTGTATCCGGAATCTCGTTCTTTCGGTCACGACCCAAAGCTCGTGACCATAGATGAGAGTAGGAACGTAGATCGACCGGTAAATCGAGAGCTTCGCCTTTTGGCTCAGCTCTCTCTTCACCACAACGGATCGGTACAGCTTGACAGCAGACGCCGCACCAATCCGCCTGTCGATCTCTTTCTCCATCTTCCACTCATTTGTGAACAAGACCCCAAGATACTTGAACTCCTCCACTAGCGGTAGCACATCCTCCCCAACCCGGAGGAGGCACTCTACTCTTTTCTGGTTCAAGGAAAAGGGTAAAGTTATTTTTTTATTGGACTAAAATTAAATCCATGGATTCGTTTTTCCATAACCTGCTAAGACATTAGTCATTTAATCCTGGAAATGTTCTTCAAGTGATAGAAAGCAGACTTTGGAATTTCATTTAGATGCCTTTGGAGGTTCATGCCTGAGACCATTAGTGCAATGGCCCTCAAACTGGGGTCCCCAAACCATAGGTTGGGGGTCCGTGAAACTATGTAGTCGGGCCTGAGGAGCCACTGCTGAGGATGTCGTGGTTGAGCTAAATATCACAATGGAAAAATATTCAACTCTGTCCACCTCATCATGTAAGGTAAAAGTCAAATCAGCTAAAATTAGGAAGTATGACAACAGTTACATCGAGTTTGACTTTATGGAGAAAGAGGATGGGAGACCAAAATGTGTTTGTCCTCAAGTGCTAGAAAACAAGCTTTGTATCTGGTGGCGTAGCACAATGCAAACCGTAAGAAGCCACACTCAATAGGAATGGAACTTGTGCTTCCAGCTGCGGTGGACATGTGTGAGGTTCTACTTGGCACAGATGCAGCTAACAAGTTGAAAACTGTCCCGCTTTCAGACGACACGGTGAGGAGGAGAATTAAAGAACTGTCGGCTGTCATTCAGGAACAGTTATTGGATAGACTGTGATCATGTGATCAGTTTTCTATACAGCTGGACAAATCTACAGACATTTCCAGTGCTGCTCAACTGATAGCTCTGGTGCTCTATCCCTGGGAGGGAAACGTTTTGGAGGATTTTGGTTACTTCGAGGAGGTCTTGGGCAGGACAACTGGTGAGGAAATATTTAAGCTAGTTGATGCTTTTCTGAATGAAGCGAGACTGAGCTGGAAAAATGTCTCTCTGTTTGTACGGATGGCTCAGCAGTGATGATCGGCCCAAAGAGTGGAGTTGAAGCGTGGATAAAATCCATCAATCCATGCGTTATAGCTACCCACTGTGTCCTGCATCAGCAGGCACTAGCTTCCAGAGACATGGACCCAGATCTTCTGTTCTGAACACAGCTATCACTGCAGTTAACTTTGTGTAATCCAGAGCTTTGAAATCACGACTGTTTGGTCAACTTTGCCCAAATCTGGATGCTGGACATGACGCACTGCTTTATCACTGAGGTGTGATGGTTGTCTCGTGGGAAAGTGTTGCTGAGAGTTTTTGAGCTTGTTTACAAGTGGAAGATGATCTTAGAGTTTTTTTTTCATCCATGCCTCCAAGAATGAACTGTGGGGAGAGACAGGCTCATCCTTCTCACTAATTGTCACTGATCAATGGCTTGACTGTGTGTAACAAAGCCTGAAGCAGATATTCATGAGAATGTTTTGTGGTTTTCTGCCAATAGTTTGAATAATCTTTATTGTGTTAACATGTAATTAATTTAATCTTATAAATGGACCAAATAGGGTTCACTGGAATTTCTTTCTTTTATTCTCACAGCTTTATATTTTTTGTAAGCTTTAAACTTTTATATTTGAAGAAAATATCCTGTGAAAATATAACTTGAATAAATGTCTTCTGTAATTAAAGCGTTAATTTCTTTATTTTCATTCCTTTATCATATTAGATAGTGGTTTTTGAAGGCAGATGTTGATTATTTTGACATCAGTCTATCATCTATGTGCTACATTTTTTGCGCCTATTCCTGAAGACGATATTGCCTTTTATTTCTTTACATGATATAAATGAAACAATTATAACAAATATCGCACAACTCAACTAATTTTAACAAAAAACCTTACCAATATAATAAAACAGAACATTAACAATGGATAGCAAATAGAGGGAGCAGTGAATCTCTAATATTGGTTGTATTTTTTTTTTCAATAACTTTTAATTGAGTGCATTTCAAAGATTTAATACATCCATCACATCCATTTCCGACATAGACTTAACATAGCCCAATTAAATTCACAACAGTCTATGCATGAGCTAGGTGACAATTATACTCTGGGTAATCTTACCTTTTTATCTTAACTCACGTACCTTCATGTGAAAAAGGAAAAAAAATCCCTTCCCCTCCTCCTTATTCATGGATATATCTACAAATGCTCACTGCAATAGAAATACCTTTTTTTCTTTTAAAAGGAGAAAAAAAACTATACAACAACACTAACTTTATGGCACTAAGAGGTTCTCAATCCTAATTTTGTCACATGACAAAGTCTGATCTCACTGGTGATATGAATTTCACCTAGTTTTCCCAATGTTTCTTAAACTTTCCAGATTCTAATCTAAAGGAAAAAGTTAACCTTTCCATTATATAAATATTGTGCATTACTTCAACCCAATCTTCTTTTGTTTGAGCCTCTGTTTTCAGCCAATTCCTAGTTATAGCTTTCTTACTGGCTACCAACATGATCCTGAAAATATATTTGTCCTCTGAGGTTGTCAGCTTATCAGTCCCTCTTCCCGAGTATAGTGTTGAATGTTAGAGGAAGTTTCACTTTCAGGATTTTCTCCATACATTCCTTTTAAGTCCTGCCAGTATGTATCATTACGAACACAACCCCAAAATATATGAAAGTGATTGGCTCTTTCTTCTCCACAGTCTCTCCAACATCTAGTGTCTTTGTATTTCTTTTGCTCTGGAGAAAAGAAATACCTTACAATACACTTCCAGCCAAATTCTCTCCAAGAGGGGGAACATGATGTCTTCCAGTGTTGCCTAAATATCTCCTCCCATGTCGCCACTGTCCACCTCCCTCCCGTCTCATTTTCCCATCGTTCTTTTATATATAATGTTTCTTCCTTTCAGGTTCTCCACTCCTGAATATAATTTTGATATTACTTTTTTGCCCAAGTTTGATTCATTTGCTCTGATAAACATCTGAATTATCCCTGTTTCTAATTCTTCAAAGTTTTATCTTTTTTTAACTTCCTCCATAACATGCCTTACTTGCAAATACCTAAAGAGGTTTCTATTTTCAAGGCCAAATTTTCTCTTTATATCTTCGAAGCTTATTACTTTCCCTTTTTTAATCAGTTCCCAATATGTCTTCGGATCCCTCGCCCACTCACCAAATGTTTTGTCCATTGTATACGGTTTAAAATCTGAATCATGGGCTATCCATCTTAATAGTCTATCTGCTCTGTCAAGCCGTGCTTTGATATAATTTCATGCCATGTACTAAGTGACAGATCTAACCATGGATTCAGACCCTTCACTAATTGTAGTTTCAATTTATTGTCATTAATTATGGCTTGTAAAGGTATTTCGGGTGACTTGGTGCAACCTATGTCTTTCCACTTTCATTTATATTGAGGATCACATATATTTAGGAGAGGTGTTAGCTGTGCCGCCTGCTAATAACTTTTGAGACATGTAAGGGCTAAGCCCCCACGATCCTTGGCCAGCTGTAACGTTCTAAATTTAACCTTCAGTCTTTTCTCTTGCCAAATAAATCTCAAAATTAATTTATCCCATTCTATAAACTCTTAATCCGTCACCCCAACCGGAAGAGTGGCGAAAAGAAACATTAATCTTGGTAACACATTTGTCTTAATCATTTCTATTCTTGAGGAAAAGCTTGTAAATGGAATTAAACTCCATTTCCCCATGTCCGATTTTATTTTGGTAATTAGGGGGTTGTAATTACTACTTTTTAAGTCAGATAGGTTACGTGGTAATTCTACTCCCAAATACCTCTGAGACTTTGATGACCAGTCCCAGCTAAATTGCTTTTTGATCACTTCGTCTAGAGTGTAGTTAAAACACAGAACCTGGGTTTTCTTTACATTAAGTTTGTAGCCCAACAGAAGGTCAAACTCATCCAAAATGTTTTATCCACTGGCTTAGAGGTTCCAAATATATTGCAAATAAGAGTGGACTAATGGAGCAGCCTTGGCGACAACCTCGTTCTAGCATGAAATGGCTAGATAAACTCCCATTAATATTTATCCTAGCTGTGGGTTGGTGGTATAACGATTGTATAGTTTTGATAAAAAATTTCACTGAAACCAAATTTCCTCATTACCCTAAACAGAAAGACCCACCTGATGGAGTCGAAAGCCTTTTCTGCATGTAAACCTAATATAACTGCTTCAGTTTTCATTTTAATTATATTTTCTAACACTTTTGCTCCTCTGTTATCCTAGGTAACTTTAATTTACCTAACAATGTTAGGATTTGGTCTTCATTTTTAATTTGTTTGCAAATATAATTTTTTGTAATATTTTTCAAAACACGTATGAATCTCTTCTGTTTTATATTTTACGAGATTTGATGTGGGGTCCCTTATTCTGTTGATATTACTATTTGCCTCCTGTTTTTTCATTCTATACGCAAGATACTTAACTGACTTGGTTCTGCCTTCATAAAACCTTTGTTTTGTATATAACAACTTTTTTTAATCTCTTCGTCTAAGATGCAATTTATTTCAGTCTTAATTCTTTTAATTTCTTTGTTTTTCCCTTCATCCAAATTATTTTTATGTTCCTTTTCTAATCTAGCTCGGATTTCAGTTGAGTTAGTTTACCTTGTTTTAGCTTTTTCAAATACGCCGCCGTATTTGAATACGGCGGCGTATTTGAATACGGCGATTAACTTCCCTCGGTTAACTGCTTTAAATGCATCCCAAAGTACAGTAGGTGAGACCTCACCATTGTCATTGTCGTTTACATATATATTGATATCTTCCTTAAGTTCCTTTAATGTATTCCCCTGTAGTATGCCTGCATTGATCTTCCAGAGGGTTGACCTTACTTCCTGAGATATCTCCAATGTTAGATATACTGGGCTGTGATCCGATATATCCCATGTTCCAATATCACATTTTTCCACGCTGCGTCTATCCCAGCGGTCGGCAACCCACGGCTCCGGAGCCGCATGCGGCTCTTTGATGCATCTGATGCGGCTCAGCTGTTGAAAACAATTATGTCGCGGAGCTGTCTCATGCAGTCATCAATGCTGGCTGACGAACACTCCTCACCAGTTGGTGGCAGTAATGCGCACTGAAAAGATGTTTGCCAACTGCCAATAAACTCAAGAAGAAGAAATAATGCTTGCGAGTGGCTGCAGAGCAAAATAAGCAGAGAAGACGGCATTTTCAGATGCTGATTTTTTTTGTAGTAAATTCTACAAATGACTAGGGGACCACAGTGACACAGGACCTAAAATAACATGGAGTCATTGATGAGGGTGAAGAGAGCTAAACAGCAGGGTAAGAGTCGTTTCTATATCTGACATTTGTTCATTTTCAAAGTGAGGAAAAGCGAATAGCGCTTGGCTCGAGGCTGTGAGCGGAGTCCTGCGCGGCTGAAGTCGAGCTTCAGGTGCCGCCTGAACGTCTGATAGCTCGTTTAATGCAGCTGTTAGCTTGTTAGCTGGTTAATGCCAGGAGCTTAGGGTTAATGCCAGGAGCTCGTTTATGTGCGTGACTTTCCCGGATGTGATTAAAATGTGTTCAGATTAAAAGAAAAGAAAAGTATTCTCAAAGTACTGTTTATGTGGCATTTAAGTGTTTGGACTATACACTCTCGAGTATTGCCAACAACGCCACCTGGGATTTTCACCCAGGAATTGATAAAGGGGCGCAGGTCCGGTTTTGCAATAAGCGAGAGACAAGTTTCAAGACAATAATAATTTATTACAAAGAATCAAAAATACCTGTATCTGAACAAAAGAAACTTCACAAAATAAATCCAACCAGGCTTACCGGCGGGTACGGTCGGGTCCTGGATAGTAGGCTCCAAGACAAAAAAAAAAAATCAAAACAAACACCCGTGGAGTCACTCACTCTCTATTATTCCCTCCACCTATGGATGCGCATCACTTCAATCACACCAAAAAGGGACGCCGCGTCCAGACCCGAGCGCACCACCGGCAGTCTAAAGAAAATAAAAAGGAAAAAGTCAATCATTAAAATACAGGCAAATAAAGATAAAATTATGTAAATAAAACCATAAAAAGTCCTTGTGCTTGATAAGCACAACAAGATGAGCAATCTGGTCCAATTCGATCCGAAATCAGTGCGATCAACCTCTCCTTGTCCTAAGTTCAGAAGAGGGGTAGGGGCGTGTCCCACACGCCGATCTTGGCCGCTAAATAAGCGGTAGTTCAGTCCAAGCAAAGCAGCAGCATTAAGTGGGATGATCCGTGGAGATTCCGATCAGGATGAACTCTCCTCACTTGTACCCCAAATGGGAACGCTCAGATGTCGACTCTTATTGTAGGAACCACCTCACCCACGATGAAACGTGGAGGTACATATGCCCGTACGTTTCTGTACTCTACGCACAGACGGCTCAACACGGAAGCGCGGTGCGCGACGTGTCCACAGCAAACAACGAGTCTCAGACTGGAGCTCACCTCTGTTTTTATACTGAGCGCCCTCTGGCGCTATTGGCCCGCTTACAATCACCCCGCCAGCAGGTGCAGCCTATACCTCTTCCTGCCACATTCTACCCCCCTTTTTGTGTCGTCGTCTCGACGACTCAATTCCATGGTCTAAATAGGACAAAAATAGAGTTGGCTGTAGGATCAGGAGAGTTTACCGCCTGTGGAGCTTCACCTGCTGGTCTGGGAAGACGGTTAATATTAGAATGCTGGCCTGCAGTTGTCCTTACTGACCGCCGCAAAACTGGTTCACTTTCAGCCCTAAAAGGACAAGGTGACTGACCAGAAGATGCTACTCCCCCATGAGTAACAATGCCTGATGGACCTGGCAACTGAGATAGTAGGTCCCCTGACTGAAAAGGTTGGTTAGCCTGCACCACTGTTGGAGCAGGCGGATTGCTACTCACCAAAACATACATATCCTCATCACCTGACATTTCATCTTCAAAGCGATGATCACCAAATGGTGAGCTGGGGCCAATGGCACCTTCTCCAGACTCTTCTACCACCGCCTTTAACAGTATGTGATTAACATTTCTGGTTTTAGCTAAATCAGTTGCAGGTGCTATAGTATACACTGAACCTCCTTCACTGGGCTCTCTGAGGACTTTATACTTTACTGGGCCATATAGGTCATGGATCTTATGACGTCCCCGTGGGGTAAAGTCCCTTAGCCACACTAATTGACCAACCTTCAGGGGAGCATGTTGAACTCGTTGGTCATGGTAACTCTTGCGGCGCTCCGCTGCAACCCTCAACCTTTCACGAGCACCCTCAAAAGCTACCTGAAGGCGGGCCTGATGCTCCTGAATCCAATCATGGACATTTCCAGCCACAGGTTCCTGAACTCTTCCTAAAAGGAAGTCAACCGGCAGCCGAGGTTCCTGTCCAAACATCAAGAAAAAGGGTGATTCCCCGGTTGCCTGGTGGGGTGTGGTGTTGTAAGCATACAGAACATGTGGCAAACATGAGCTCCAGTCTCTTTTACGAGAGGGAGGCAATGTTCGCAGCAGGTCATGAAGGGTACGGTTAAACCGTTCACACTGACCATTACCAGCTGGATGATATGGTGTGGTGCGTGATTTTTCAATGCCATACAAATGGCACAACTGTTGAATGAGCAGACTTTCAAAACTACGACCCTGATCCGAATGTATTCGGACAGGTATACCAAACTTAAAAAACCACTCCCTCACCAAGACCTGGGCGGCAGTTGAAGCACGCTGGTCTCGGGTGGGAACAGCAAGGGTGTATTTACTAAACACGTCAGTCATGACCAGCACATTCTCAAGTCCCTTGCTTGTAGGTTCCAACATTGTGAAATCAATAGCTAAAACTTCATTAGGTCGTGACGCTAACAAATGTCCCATAAATGTACGAGCCTGTGGCTGAGACTGTTTTGCTACCTGGCATCTTTCACAGTTCTGACACCAATGTGCCACTTCTGCGGCCATACCTGGCCAGTAACAGCGTTGGCGTAGGAGTTCTAGTGTTCGCTCCACCCCTTGGTGGCCATGCTCCTGGTGAACTTGTTTTAATGTTTCCTCCCTCAAACATGTTGGCAACACCAACTGTACAATTAACTCACCACCAGCAGGTTTGAACACTTGCCGGTACAAAACGCCATCCTCCTCCACTAGCTTGTCCCATTGTCTGAGTAACACCAGAACCTGCGGGGATACCTGCTGCCGTTCGTCTGCAGTTGGACACCGCTTCCGCCTCCAGAAAACCAAGAATTCCTGGATGGTTGGGTCAGCTTGCTGGAAAACACTGATTTCAGAGATGGTATGGTTAGGCAAGGCCATAACAACCTCTTGAGTAACCTCCCTTTTCTGCCCCTGAAAAACCTCTCTCAAGGGCTCAGGGAGAACTGTACCAGGAACCATAATTTCCAAATCTTGTACACCAACAGGATGCTGTCTTGATAAAGCATCAGCATTCTTGTTGGTTCTGCCAGAACGATATTTGATTTCAAAGTCAAATAAAGCCAGCTGAGCAGCCCAACGCTGCTCCGTTGCTCCCAGATTGGCCGAAGCCAAATGACTCAATGGATTATTGTCGGTAAAGACAACACATTTATGGCCCAAAAGGTAATCCCGAAATTTTTCAGTCATAGCCCATTTAAGTGCTAAAAACTCCAGCTTCATGGAGCTATAATTCAGCATGTTGCGCTCCGTAGGTCTTAAACCACGGCTTGCATAAGCTATGGGTCTCACCTTGCCTTCTTGTTCCTGTGAGAGCACTGCTCCCAAACCACCATAACTTGCATCTACCTCCAAAATGAAGGGAAGTGAAAAATCTGCGTAACCCAATACTGGTGCAGTTGTTAATCTGGTTTTCAGTTCGTCAAAATTACATTGACAGTCCCCTGTCCAACCAGGTATGATGCTCGGGTCACTCTGCTTCCTTGACCTGGTGCCCCCTAGTTCTGCAACCAACCTGTGAAGAGGGGCAGCTAGCTTTGCAAAGCCCTCCACAAAGCGGCGATAATAGCTAGCAAACCCTAAAAATGATCGCAGCCCAGAGACTGTGGTGGGGGGCTGCCAATTGGCAACCACTTCTGTCTTACTAGGGTCAGTTGCAACACCCTCCGCAGAGATGACATGTCCCAGATAGCGCACCTCTGGCTTAAAAAACGCACATTTATTTAACTTTACTTTAAGACCTTCTCCTTGAAGCCGACTCAAAACCACCTCCAGCCTCTCCAGGTGTTGTTGGACTGTGGAGGAAAAAACAACAATGTCGTCCAAGTACAACAGAAGACTTTTACACTGCTGGTCACCAAATAGCCGCTGCATCAGCCTTTGGAAGGTGCTGGGTGCATTGCAGAGGCCAAAGGGCATACGGGTCCATTCAAAGAGGCCAAATGGAGTGCAAAATGCGGTTTTAGGCCGATCTGCCTCCGATACTGGCACCTGATTATATCCACTCACCAAATCCAATGTGGAAAACCAGCGTGCCCCACCTAATGCATCCAAGGACTCCTCTATACGAGGAAGGGGAAAGGCATCTTTTCTGGTTTTAGCATTCAATTGCCTATAATCAACACACATGCGCAAAGTCCCATCCTTCTTTTTAACCAGCACAATAGGACTAGCATATGGGCTGCTGCTTTCCTTAATTATTTGCGCCTCTAGCAATTTGTGAATATGTTCTTTAGCTGCCTCATACTCAGAAGGAGGTATGCGTCTGTAACGCTGTTTAACTGGTGTGTCATCCAAAAGAGGGATATCATGGGTGACTAAATTAGTACACCCCAAATCACCATCATGTGCAGAAAAGACTGAGCTATAATCCTTAAGTAAAGCTCTTACCCGACCCTGTTCCTCAGCTGACAGTCCAGTCACATCCAATGCATCTATTTGCTCATGGACTGAAGGAGCAACAATTTTCTCTCCCATAGAGGCAATTTCTGACGATACTGCTTGGACACCTGCAGGTAAGCTGACAACATGAACAGAACTCAATGCACCAATACAGGTACGAGGGTGTAAAACCACATCTGTAATTCCCACATTCACAATAGGGATATAAGCAGTTCCCCTTGTGACCTGGACCAAAGAAGGTGAAATAAGGAGCCCAGCAGGAAGGCTGGAATCCAAAGACTCAAACAAAACAGCTTTACCTGAATAGCTCTCTGAACAAGTGGCTGGTATAGTTTTCAGTGTGCCCCCAGGAATATGGTGAGCCTTCTTACCACACACTTTTACTTTACCGTCATCTGGAGATTGAGTGGTGGCATGATGGCATCTATGGAGAGCCTGTTTAATGAACTCTGGAGCTCTGGAAACAGCAGGTGAGTTAAACAAAGTTGAACCATGATGCTTAAAAAGCTCACCATAACAGCGACTAATCACATTCATCCCCAAAACACCGGGAGCCTGTGATGATACGCCACAAGGAGGATCTTTGACCACCAATACCCCACACTGAGGAACCATCTTACCACAAAGTTCAATATCCAGCTCTAAATAGCCTATGTAGGGAATAGCAAGGCCATTGGCAGCTCTAAGCTGAAGCCAATGACAAGACTGCAATTTCTCCCGACCCCACAACTCAAAATATTGAGTAAAAAAACTCTCGGTAACTGTAGACACCATAGAGCCAGTGTCTACCAAACAAGGAACTTTGACTCCACCCATGCTCACAGCCATGTGTGGACACGATGACACCAGATTAGAACCTTCCTGAAAAACCCCACCCCTAGAGCCGATAACTACCCCACCCGAATCGTGGCTCAGCGACTCGGTGGGAAAGAGTTTTCCGCCACCTGAGGTGATTTCTCGGAGGCCCGTACCGGAACCCGAACCCCATCACAATCCCTAGCAAAATGGCCAGCCTTCTGGCAGCGCCTACAGATAATAGAGTCTCGAGAACGGCCCTGCTGGCTGGGTTTTTGCAAGCGAGCTATACTCTGGGAAAGTTGATCAAGCTGTGACTGCTGCTGCTGCAACATGCTCCTCAGATCACTCAGTTCAGAGGTGTTGTGTGAACTAATCGCCCCTTGAGGGCAGCTCTGTACGCCATACTGCGAACCAAATGCTAAAGGTACAGAAGATTTTAAACTGAGTACACTACTTGGTCGCACCTCACGCTCCCAGCGAAGTGCCTCTGCCCTGACCTCAAGCAAGGTGGCTGTTGGCTTCCTGCGCACAAACTGCTTTAACTCGCGACGAAGAGCCCCATCACTCACATGCTCGACAAATTGATCACACAGCAATGACGCTGCATTTTGAAAATCTCTAGGAGCACGGGATTTTATAGCCTCCATAAGACTCATTAGAGCCAGCGAAAACTCCTGTAGCGTTTCACCATCCCGCTGCCGGCGAGAGAAAAATGCCTCCTGCAGTGCCACATAGGATTCGTAACACCCATACAATTCTTTTAAAATATCCATAATTTTAGCGGGATCTTCACGTTCTGCGGTAGGTCGAAACTTTATTTCATCGCGTGCCTCTCCCTCCAAGTGATCAAATAAAAAGAAGGCCTGATCAGCTGGGGACAAATGACGTACCCTCATGCAGGCCTGTACTTCCTCAAGCCACTCGGTTAACCCAATGCCTCCCTTCCCTCTGAACAGTGGACATTTTCTATCACGTGGCACAAAAACAAACCTCTCCGTTATAGAAGGGCTTCCCTCCAAATGTGACCCAGCTACAGATTGTGCAGTACTAGGTCCAGGCCTGGCTGCCTCCTGTTCCTGGCGCAACTTCTCATTTTCAGCTCTCAACTGAACAATTAAGCTTCTCAGGTCCTGCATTTCTGCCTCCATAACTGAATCCTGGCACGTAGAGGGGTGATACAATGATGCCAACCTCCAAAGCACAGGAGAGAGAAAAAAAACAAGTTAAAAGTTAAGTTAAAACACCACCACTTAACCAGCTGCTGCTTTGCCAAACAATCAATAAAACAGATACTAAAAAAAAAATTAAATAAAACACTCGAAACAGTCTCCGCTTAAATTTGCAAAAACATCCTGTCAACAACGCCAAAATGTGGCATTTAAGTGTTTGGACTATACACTCTCGAGTATTGCCAACAACGCCACCTGGGATTTTCACCCAGGAATTGATAAAGGGGCGCAGGTCCGGTTTTGCAATAAGCGAGAGACAAGTTTCAAGACAATAATAATTTATTACAAAGAATCAAAAATACCTGTATCTGAACAAAAGAAACTTCACAAAATAAATCCAACCAGGCTTACCGGCGGGTACGGTCGGGTCCTGGATAGTAGGCTCCAAGACAAAAAAAAAAAATCAAAACAAACACCCGTGGAGTCACTCACTCTCTATTATTCCCTCCACCTATGGATGCGCATCACTTCAATCACACCAAAAAGGGACGCCGCGTCCAGACCCAAGCGCACCACCGGCAGTCTAAAGAAAATAAAAAGGAAAAAGTCAATCATTAAAATACAGGCAAATAAAGATAAAATTATGTAAATAAAACCATAAAAAGTCCTTGTGCTTGATAAGCACAACAAGATGAGCAATCTGGTCCAATTCGATCCGAAATCAGTGCGATCAACCTCTCCTTGTCCTAAGTTCAGAAGAGGGGTAGGGGCGTGTCCCACACGCCGATCTTGGCCGCTAAATAAGCGGTAGTTCAGTCCAAGCAAAGCAGCAGCATTAAGTGGGATGATCCGTGGAGATTCCGATCAGGATGAACTCTCCTCACTTGTACCCCAAATGGGAACGCTCAGATGTCGACTCTTATTGTAGGAACCACCTCACCCACGATGAAACGTGGAGGTACATATGCCCGTACGTTTCTGTACTCTACGCACAGACGGCTCAACACGGAAGCGCGGTGCGCGACGTGTCCACAGCAAACAACGAGTCTCAGACTGGAGCTCACCTCTGTTTTTATACTGAGCGCCCTCTGGCGCTATTGGCCCGCTTACAATCACCCCGCCAGCAGGTGCAGCCTATACCTCTTCCTGCCACATTTATATGAAATGAAAATCAAATAATCCAACCATGACGTGCGTTTACTCGCACCAAGCTTTATTCAAAATAAAAACTCTGACATAGCAGAGTTGATGATTTCCACAAAACAATAGAAGTTTTGTACTTCTACACCAAAAAAAAAAAAAAAAAAAAAAAAAGAGGCAAAGATGCATTGGTTCTGCTCCCGGTCCATTGTGTCGCAAAAAAATGTGTTATTTGCAGTGTGATTTAATTTAAAATTTCAAAAGGGTTTTATGGCTCCCAGTGTTTTCTTTACTGTGTGAAACGGGTCCAAATGGCTCTTTGAGTGGTAAAGGTTGCCGACCCCTGGTCTATCCTTATTAGACATTAGAAAATAATCGAGCCTAGAATATACAGAATGAGGTGAGAAGTGTAATCTCTTCCTTTGGGATTTAGTTCTCTCTAAATGACCATGCTCCACTGCTCATCAACAACTCAGCGGTGGAGGTGGTCAGCAGCACCAAGTTCCTGGGGGTGCACATCACGGACAACCTCACCTGGACTGTGAACACCACGTCACTGGTGAAGAGGGCACAGAAGCGACTGTACTTTCTGCGGAGGATGAGGAGAGCCCGCCTGCCCCCGCCCATCCTCACGACCTTCTACAGAAGCACCATAGAGAGTATTCTGACCAGCTGTCTCTCTGTGTGGTGTGGAGGCTGCAGTGCCTCCGACTGGAAGAACGTGAGGAGAGTGGTGAGGACAGCAGAAGGGATCATCGGGGCTCCTCTTCCCTCCATTAAAGACATTTCATCGCAGCGCTGTGTGTCTCGAGCCCGTAACATCATCAGGGACCCCTCACACCCCCACCATAGACTATTCTCCCTGCTGCCCTCTGGAAAGAGGTTCCGCAGCATCCGCTGCAGGTCCACTAGGTTCTGCAAAAGCTTTTTCCCTGCTGCCATCAGACTGTTGAACTGCTGAACTGCTGAAGTATAAAAACGGACTGTGTACCACACTAGATTCGCTGATTTGCACATGTGCACATTTGCACATTGTATCGTATCCTGCAAAATTGATGCTGCACCTTAACCAGAAACGTACTGCAAAACTGTGTACAATGCAACTGTCTACTTTTAAATCACTGCTGCACCCTACTGCATATTTGTCTACATTTGGTTTACATTGTTTACATTTCAACTGCCTACTGTTCACTGCTGCACTTTATCCGGAAGTAAATTGAAATTTATCCTGTAAGTGACTGTGATCGATCACTGCACTTTATCCTGTACTGTAATTCACTACAAGGTATCCTGTAGAGTTACTGCAATATTTCTGAGCTGTGTGAAAAACGAAATTTCGTTCTGTATGCACTCTGTGTATACAAAATGACAATAAAGAAAGTCTAAGTCTAAGTCTAAACATCCATTATACCGAGCTCTACCATTAATTTCCTAATATTTTTACAGATTTATAGAATTTTTTTCACCCTCCTTTCTGAACAATCAACTTGTGGGTTCAACCTTAAATTTAAATCTCCACCACATATTATAATTCCCTCTCCCTCTACCACCAATAGGTCCAACATCTTTCTATGAAATGCCCAGTTAGATCCAGGGGGTGCGTATATATTCAGGATGGTGGCCAGTCCACCTTCCAGTCTACCCTTAACCAATACAAACCTCCCATCTTTATCTATCATTTCTGAGGACCTCTCAAATTGCGTTCTCCCTGAAATGAGGATGGCCACTCCTCATCTATGTCCACTTTTATATGATGAATGAAATACTTGGTTAAAGCCGTGTCTCTGAAGCTTGGCATGTTCTTTGTCCGTCAGGTGGGTCTCTTGTAGCATTGCCACCCCCACGCCTTCCTTTTTCAACTTCCCCAACACTTTGGACCTTTTTATTGGGTTGAGTAGCCCATTCACATTAAATGACACTAATTGCGTTAACTTTTTCTTGGTACTCATTTCCTTGTTTCTCTCTGCTATCCCCGCTCTTCTGAGAACCTCTGTGCCACAAAACTCCCAAAACTGGGTCGAACACATAAACAAACAGAACAGCTTTCACTAATGAACTAGTGAATAACTAAAACATAATAACTTCCTCATGTGGGGTCCTTGTTTTGACCCTTTTTGAGATATGATGGCAAGTCTGATCAAAGGGATGGCCTCTCCTTTCCAGAGGAGGAGGGCCCCTGATGTTGCAGCAAATTTTATTCAAGTGCTTTCCACAGCTCAAAATCCAAACGATAGTGCTCAAACAAATATAAAAAGTAATAAGTAACCTGGGGAGATGCCCCGACCATTTATTTATAACAGTAAAAATTACCTTGAGCGGTCAGGAAAGAGAGAAGGAACCCGAATTGTATTCGTCCTGGTTCATCCTTTTAACTCAAACACAAAAATCAAAGTTTTTTATCAAATATCTTTGCTCTGTTTATCTATTTTTTTAACAACTTTTTTACAACTTGGATCAATATTCCCAGCCCTGAAACGAAGAAACATAACTTTTACCTTACAGATGCTCATTCCTAATCCTGACCTCTCCTAAAAGACTGTAACCGTTGTTTATACCCAGGCAGTGTTTCTTTAGTTGTTGATCCCTTCTGGGCTCTGCTGGTCTTCCAAGTCAGACGTCTGATCTTCTCCAGGCTGCCCTCCATTGGTTTAATCACTGACACAGGAAGTCCCCTCTCTGCCATATCCTTAGTCGCCTCCTCTGCTGAGTTGTAGACCCTCATTTCTCCCTTGTTGAACACACGCATTTTGGCTGGGAATGGTGTCTGGAACCTTATGTTTTTCTCTCTCAACTCTTTTTGGCCTCTGCGTATTCCCTCCGTTTCTTTAGCACCTCCGGAGCATAATCATGGTCCAGAAACACTTTTTTTTCCCTTGTACAGAAATCCCTTCTTTTCCCACACTTTTTTCAGGATCTCTTCTTTAATTCTGAAACTTGTAAACTTTACCACGATGGACCTCCCTCGCGATCCCAGAGAAGGACGCGCCGCCAGAGCCCAGTAAGCTCTCTCTATCTGGATGGAAAGCGATGGCGGCAACTCCAACTTTTCTCTAAAAGGCTCTCAATAAAATCTGCCACTGACCCAGCGCCGTCCTCCGCTCCCTCTTTGAGACCATGGATCCTAATATTCTCCCTCCTTGAACGACCCTCTTGGTCCACGAGTCGTGTCTCCAGGCGTTTCTGTAGCTCAATGAGCTCCATCATAGCCCGCTCCACGAGCTGCAGACCTTCCTCCGCTTCCTGAATCCGGTTTTCGGCATGGTCGATCCTGTTGTTGGCGACTTTAATCTCGTTCTTAATTTCTTTGATGTTCTCTGAATTTTCCTGCCGAAAGTCCCGCAGTTCGGTCAGAATCGTTTCCAAATTTGCATATTTAGGGAAGACTGGGACTCATCGTCTTGATTCCGCACCCTCTGTTGTGCGTTTTAGCTCTCTCTCCAGGACAGCTAGCTCTGCATCTAGCTTCCCCGTTTCGGTGCTTTCTCTGTCGTGTCGGTCCGGTTTTTGAGATTTCCAGAAAATCTCTGGATTTTCTGGAAAAATCCAGAGATTTTCTGGATTTTCTGGGGAAAAAATAATAATAATTGAATGATAAGTAGTAATGGCAGGTAGTAAATGAGCTAAATAACACACTCCAGACCAATCAGGAGGCAGATACAAATATGATCTACTTACACACATCCAAACCATGTTCTTAAAACATGAAAATCCATCTCTGCTGGGAAAGTTTACCACAACTACGGTTAAGTTACCTGTACCATACAGTTTACTTCCGTCTGGCAAGCTGTAAGATTAAGGGTTAAAACCTAACGTGCTGGAAATGAAGATCCTGCAATGGGGTAACGCGCACGTGACGTCACCGTCTCAAGAGCAACGCCCCTTTTGCCGCTTAGGTAGGGTACACAGATAAAGAACGAATGTACCCTTTCCTCCGACAAAATGCTTGCTACATATGTAGGCCGACCGCACTGGTGTACCAAGCGCACACATTTCTCCTTGGCACTCTTGAATTTCGGGAAAGTAGTTAAGAAAACATCCTTCATATGCGGCCGATCAGCGTACCTCGAGTCGCTGTTGCACATTCCATAGCAATAATGTTTAAAAACCATGGTCTTACATTTGGAAAAAGCAGTCGTTTTAACGAGTAAAACCTAGGCTAATGCACGTCTCTTCCACAGCAAAACAGCGGCGGGTTTGGGAGTTTGCCCCACTGCGTACCACGTGATGTGACGTCATCGTGACGTTACGTTTCTAAAAATAGCTCGTTCGCGGTACCCCATTGTATAAGGGTCAGATCTAACCACACATGACTTGGAGGAGTGATTTCTATGGGTCATTGCACATGAAGCAGGTATGATAACTTTACAACCTACTGTCCTTCCCAGAAAATGAGGTGCAGACTATTGCTGCGCTAAACAGATGTCTGGATCGCTTATGGGACTCCTACTACCTTGAAACCTGTAAAGAGTTCCTGTAATGGCACACCTTAAATTAGTCACATCAGAAAACTTACGTATCCTTTCGGTCTTATGGTGTAATTCTTTATCCACGGAAAAATGCTCTCCACTAACCTGTTAGATTGATGACTAGGGAAAAAAGTTGCAAGAGTATAAGCAGTGTCAATAGGAACAGCTACTAACAATGGTTGGTTATCAAAAGCATGTAGAATCAAAGAACAAACATAACTGTCATTTCTTGTTTTCCGTACAGTCTGATGCATTAGCTGTCACCAGATGTTATCAGCATGATCATGAAAGTTACTGAAGTGGTGGGTCTGGTTCACTGGAATTTATTTTATTCTCACAGCTTTATATTTTTTTGTTATATTTGAAGAAAATATCCTGTCAAGATATAACTTGAATAATTGTCTTCTGTAATTAAAGCGTTAGAATTGTTATTTGTATTCCTTTAGCATATTAGTTAGTGATGGACTGATAGTGGTTTTTGAAGGCAGACGCTGATTATGTTGACATCAGTCTATCCTCTATGTGCTGCATTTTTTTGGGCCAATTCCTGAAGACGATATTGCCTTTTATTTCTTTAGATGATAAAAATGACACAATTACAACAAATATTGCACAACTCAACTAATTTTAACAAAAAACATTAACAATATAATAAAACAGAACATTAACAAATAGAGGGAGCAATGAATATCTAATATTGGGAGTATTTATATATTTTTTGAAAACATACATAATTCCTGATGTATTTAACTGTAAAAAAAAAAGACTTAAATACTATCAGCATGAAGAATCTAAAGGGGTCTCTGGCCATGAAAAGTTTTTAGAACCCTGCATTAGTGGACCCAGATTTTGGGCCTGATCTGTGGTTACTAGCTGAAGCAACTGAAGCTGTGTGCAAAAAATTTTAACTTCTGTTTTGTTTTTATTCAACTGGAGGAGATTTTGACACATAACAAAATAACCCCACAACATGATGCTACCAACCCATATTTCACAGTTGGGTTGGTGTTTTCAGGCTTGAAAGCTTCTGACCATTGTTACAAATGTAACAATGGTCCTTAAGGCCAACCAGTTGAATTTTAGTGTAGGTAGACCACAGGACATGTCTCCAAATATTAATTTCTTTGTCCATGTGTGCGTTTGGAACTTTTTAATCTGACTTTTGTTTCTTCATGCCAGAGTAGCCTTTCAGCCCATGTCAGTACAGTACTTGTTTTACTGTGGATAATGAGACACTCTGACTAGCTTCAGCCACATCTTCACAGCGTCTTTTGCTTTTGTTCTTTGGTTGGTGTTCACATGTCAGACCATAATATTATGGCCTGAAATGTGAACACTGATATCTTGGCTGATTACTTTTGACCGTACCATTAGAAAACATCATTTAGATAAGAACTCTTTAGCCTTTAACTTGAAAATTAAGCATATCGTCATTGTTGTACACATTTTTTATTTTGCATGTGTATACACATTGTTCTTTTAAAAACAAAACCTATGTAACTTTACAGCCCTCAGATCAAAACCTTTCAACACAAACCTGAATGTCAATAACACTTAGCTGGAACAACTCTACTTCTCAATAAAACTGTTCCAATCTGCCATGACGTTGTTGGATGAGCCTGTGCTGTCTTTCTCCTGGATATTGTCCTTTAACACTTCAGTCTGAATGACAGACAAAAGGGTTTGGACACACTTTGTAGAGGTGAAATGTAGGCTGTAGTAGTATGTCATCAGATACAGCAAAGCTTCACCAAGGTTGTTTTTAATTATCCTGTAATGATTTGTGGGGAGAAGACTATTTTAGATAATAAAAGTAAAGCTAAAGATTTAGCTCAGCATTTTGTTAAAGTCCATATTTCAGAGAATTTTAGTGGTGAGGAAAGAAGAGCAAGAAGGAAGACGATAGCAAATAATGTACATGTTTGAAGATGCTGATGATTATGATGATATGATTAATGCAGCATTTATGTTACTGGAGATGAATAGAGCTATAAATAAATGAAAATCAGATTGAATTTGGAACAACATGTAACCTGAGGAGAACTCAAAATGGGTTGAAAGCCAGACATCATCTCAGTCCCACCACCACTTCTTTTCTGGGGAGGCTGGAGGAGTGGGTGGCGGGGGAGACCAGCCATCATGCTGGCCACATGGGGCTAAAGGCTTACAAGCTGAGTAAATGTGCTTTCTGTGAAACTCATTTGCCGTCACTTCAATGGAGCAACAAGAGGGGGAAATTCTCGTTGTCCTCTGTGTAGCAGAGGACCTGACTTGCATCTGAGGACTGCCGGCTGAATCAGAGTTGAGTCTGCAGTCTTAGACTGTGCGTCAGACGCTGGAATAAAGAATCTGTCCATGCCAAAACCTGCCTTGTTTTGCTTCCTCAGGACTCGAGTTGGAGGAGTCAGCGGAGTATGTGTGGCAGTATGCCCTGTGGGCTCTGAACGCACCACACAAATGCCTGAATCTGATTGGTTGTGGCACTGTCTGTATATAAAGGCCCTCCCTCACCTGGCAGACATGATGTTTTCCTTCTGGTTCAGACCTTGGTGTTTGCTGGTGCTGCACGCCAGCTGCATGTTAATGCACGCTTGAATGATGCGCTTAACGACACTAATCTCTGATCGATCTTTCTTGTGGTAAGACGTTTCTCACCCCCTTAATATCCGTTAGCCTAGCTTTAGCTCAGCTTTACCTGTGTACCCAGGTGGGCCGTACAAACTGCCTGATTCCCCTCCCTACCTGAGGCACTACATAGAGCTCCGTGAAACGGCCAGCTCGTGGTTTTGGTGGAGGACTCTCCGGGTGGTGGTACTCTTTCTGGTTTGGTGCACGATTTTCTTTTATTCTTGTTTGCTGTGTTTCTTTTGTAGGTCACTACCCTGATTTGCACTGCCATCTTTGAGTTGTGCCAAACTGTTATTCCAATGTGTGAGTGGTTTTAAAGTAGTATGTTTTTCTCAAATAAAATAAACAATTGGGTGAGATTGTCTCATGTCTCATCTGCAGCGGGCCTGTGTGCCATAATGGTAACTTTATGTAGAATTATTGCAACCTTATATTTATTAAATTAGTGGTCTTAAATTTAAATTGCCCATTTGGATCACACTGGTACTGCCACACATGTTCCCAAGCTGAGAGCAAAATCTGGACTTAAATCACCTGCTGCATGCCGGGGACTCGACTATAACCCGGGGCCTGCTCAGACTGCGTTTTGGCTAGCTCAGAGCCGCATGTCTGCTGCTGAAATGACCGATTTCCTGGAGTACTGTGTTCCCTTGGATGGCCAAAGTGAACCACACTCACAGCGAGGCACCGACAGGTTTGGCAGAGAAATAAACAGGGAAAGTTAAATGGTTTATTTAGAAGGTTTACATAATGCACTCTCACCGTTAGCCTCGTTAGCATTATTTGAACTATGTCATTGCTGATGTAACTTGAGTATGTTTTTATGGTTTTAACAAACGTCATCTCCACAAGAGTTTATACACTGATGGGATATTGATGTCTGTGTTATCTAGTCCACTCATTATGACTAAAATAAAGGCGAAGCTTTTTAAAGTTGGCGCCGAATGTCTGCTAGCCTATGCTATTAGCTTCCGGTAACTTCCTCTTCCCGGGTGTATGACTACAATTCATTTCAAATGTAAGGTTTGTTTTTCGCTTTGCTCCACCATGCTTCTGTATACTCCTAAATAACTCCCTGACTCACTCCCTAAAGGCTCTTTTTTTCTTGTTCAACAGTTCTTTCAGGTCACTGGTGATCCATGGTTTGTTATTAGGGAAGCATGTCACTGTTCTGGTGGGGATGATGCTGTCCATACAGAAGTTCATATAGTCAGTCACACACAGTTATGGCATTTATGTCCTCTCCATGTGGCTGGCAAAGAGAAACCCAATTGGTAGTTTCAAAACAACCCTGTAGGGCTCTGTCAGCTTCCTGTGACCACTTTCTCACAGCCCTTTTTGTTACAGGTAGTCTCTTGACAAGGGGTTTATAATCTGAGCAGAGAAAAACAAGGTTGTGATCTGATTTACCCAGAGGACGTCTTGATTTGGAAATATATGAATCCCTGTTTTAAAGGCAGTAAAATATCTGCTCATGTTGTTTCTACCTGGAAAATAGATGCCTTTTTTTTTTCATTTTCTGACACGTGCCTTTCTCCAGCTGTCAATGGATGAGAAGCGGGTTCACCCTGGACATGTTGCCAATCTATCACAGTGCAACACGGTGATAAACAGGACAAACAACCATTTACGCACACACTTACACCTAAGGACAATGTAGACAGAACAATTATCCTAACGGTCATGTTTTTGGACTGTGGGAGGAAGCCAGAGTACCTGGAGAGAATCCACGCACCCACAGGGAGAACATGCAGACTCCCTCCAGGGTCAGACTTAAACCCAGGACCTTCTTGCTGCAAGGCAGCAGTGCTACCCATTTTATTTACAGATGACTCAGCAAGGAGGAGGCAGTATTTTTAAATACAGATTTACTGTAGTAAATTCTATTAAATGAAGACACAGAACACGACTCAAACTAAGTCCTCAAAAGATAGGGAGCATGTTGCTGTCCCAAAGAAAAAAAGTAATATGCAAGATTTGGCATGGCATGGGAACGCCACAGTGATGATGCAGGAGCTGAAACAACATGGAGTCATTGATGAGGGCGATGGAAGCTCAACAGCAGGGTAAGTCGTTACAATATTTTAAGTTTGTTCTGTTTCAAAGTGAGGAAACGAGGACAGGGCTTGTCTCAGGGCTGTGAGCAGAGTCCTGAGCGGCTGAAGTCATTCTTCCAGCTGCCGCGTACACATCAGTCTGGTAGGTTCTGACTGTTCTGAGCGCACAGAATGGACCTGCAGCTGGTTCTGAGATGGTAGAGAACTCCTGCTGTTGCTGTGGAGAGGAAATGATGATCATCCCAAATGTTCTGTGCTGCAGCTCCATCCTCCACATGCAGGCGCTATAAGTTCATGAGTTTAGATGGACGCTGATCAGATTATGGATCATAAACCAGCCTTCTCAATTTAATTCTGATGGTCATAATCTGTTGATTAAGGTTTAATTTTGAGTTAGGAAGGCCTTAAACTAACTTTTCAAGAATCAAGTCTTTATTGTTTTTATGTACCAAAATGAAATAGTGGTGAGACACTCAGAATGATAAGAGGCAGACCCAAATTAAAAACACTTACAGAAAAAGGAGACATGAGCATCCCTAAAGGACATTCTCAAAAATGTTAAAACTCTCAGATAAAATAAAAACTATTAGATATCTAAAACCCTGTTTGACTCTTCAAAGAAAAATTAGAAAAACTTACAGAATAAATGTTCTAAAATATGCAGAAGGACAAATGTAGCATGAAAACAGTCTATAAATGGGCTGCTGGTTTATTTAATATTCAGAAGTGCTGCTTTTGCTCTGGTTTCATTGTTATGCCCAATTATTTCTCCAAGGTGCACAAAGGTGAGATTCAGCCAAACCACATTTAACACCGATTATCTCCTCTGTGAAGAAAAGTCAAACTAAGGGGTTTTTGTCGTCTCCACAGATGAGTTCAGACTTTCAGGATGAAAGCTGAAGACGTCTCCCTCTGCTGCTGTTCCTGCATCCGTCTTTAAGGCTCCAAGCCCACTTTCTGCTGCTGGTTCTGCCCGTACACTCTGTGTTCCCTCATCATGTTCAGGTTCCTCTAGTTGGGTCAACTAACCTCCTTCACTCTGCTGAAGACTAACAAAACTCAGTTTTTACCTGTTTTATTCTCTATGATGAAATGTGACTCTGCATGCCGTGCTGGCCTTTAAATGTTTCATTCTGAGGTTCTGGACTAGTCCAAAAAGAAAACCTATTTCTATTTATGTAAGCATGAAGTAATGTACTGAGGAAAATAAAGGCTTTTTCTGTGAGAACCGGGCTCCTGGTGGTTTGAAGAGCTTCAGTGGCTTCATGAAGCAGAGCCGTGTGAGGAGACTCTGCAGGTGATGATCTGTGGAGCAGAACCAAGAGCCTTCAGACCAACAAACCACCTCCTGATCAACCCTCTGCCTCAGCTGGAGCTTCAGATTCTGGCTCATTCCTGGAGTTTTCTTTTTTTTTTTTTTACCAAAAATCTGTCATTTTTATGGGACAAATGGCGCCCGAGAACCCTTTCTGGTGTGATGAGCAGTGGCTCAGAGGAGTAAGAAGTGAGCTACAGAGTCACAGGTTGCAGGTTCACCTCCTGGACTAGACCACTTTTACCTCCATTTTCCCTCTATTGGAAGCAAAAAGCAGCAAGATGCCCTCTGGAGTTGAACCTGCAACCTTTAGATAACAGTCAGCCAACCAGCATGTCTTCTTACTCCCTGAGCTACTCGCTCATCTACCAAAATATCCACGTTTCTCGTATTTGACTTAAATTTCGGGGTGTTGTTCTGCAAAAAGAGGCGTCGACATTCCAAAAGAGGCGTCGACATCCCAAACCTTCGTCTCCTCCTGGAAAACAGCCCAGCAGGTCCAACCAGAACTCTGAGCAGCTGGGTTCTGCTCCACAGCTTCTGCTCTGGCTTCACTTCAGAAGCCAGTTCCTCCTCAGAACATGAAAACTGTTTTTTTCCATTTCTCCCAGTCTGTCCGCACATGCTGGGAAATGTTCCCATGTTTTAAAATGATCAGTTTAACTCTTAAATCTTTCCATCCAGTACTTTGAGTTTGAAGCCTGAGAAGGTCCAACACCGCCTGGAGCTCTGATTCTGGTCCAGTTCATGAAATACAGATAAAATAAGTGGATATTTGTTAAATAATGAAGAGTTATTCACCTGGTGATGAAACAGACGTACTGAAGAGGAATACAAATCCAATTTAAATCAAGTGACAATAGTTATGCATTTAAAAAAAGTTAAACTTTGAATTAGCACTAAACAAGAGTTATGAAACTTTTCAGATAACAACCTGGATACCAGAAAACTTTTAAAAGCGTTTATCTCAACTTAAAAAAATAATAATAGTAGTAATAGTTGTAATAATAATAATGATAATAATAATGAAATTAAAAGTCATGCAGTTAGTTTTTCCATTATTTTATTTAGATTTTTCTCCAGTGTACATAAATATATGTCACTGAGGCGTGGCTCCATAAATACACATGAAGAAGAAGAAGCAGAACAAACACGGTCCATTCAGAAAGCTGCAGCAACACAAACAGAACGTCACACGACTCAAGGAGCTGCAGCTCAGAGCTGCTCTCATCGTCCGTGGCCTCCTGCTGCAGCGCTGGGCTTTATCACCACCAACCATGGAGAGGCTGCTTCTGACCCGGAGGACTGGAACGCTGCACAGCTTGTTCTGCTGGCTTTGGGAACCCAGACAAAGAGGAACACAGGAGAACGTCTGCAGGGCTCTTCAGAAACAACCGAAGGTAAAAACCTCGGGGTCCTGAGAGGAACAAGCCCCCCCCCCCCCCACACAACACTGTCACCCAGCCTGTGTGGTTACTCGGTCCCAGTCACCAAAACATGCAGACATCTCACTGATTCTCTGCTGGTGTCCTCGTTTCCCAGTGAAGCAACTAAAGAGTCCCCAGGTTTTAGTCCTGCTGACTTAGTGTTTGGACATTCACCTGCTGCTCCACTTAAAGCCCTGCCCTGAAAGAGGAAGTTTTCATTCTGAACTACTGGATCAAATCAGAGGGTTGCTCCATGTGCTTCCTCCATCCAGACCAGGGCAGGTCAAAGGTCAGACTGTCAACAGGAAGTAAAGGCTTCCACTTCCCTTTTATAGGGCGGGGCAAAGCAGGCTCTAGTAGCAGGGCTGGATTTTCTGGGTACTGAGGCCAGAAACACGTCTCCTACAGTCTGTCCATCTGATCCATGAAGAAACTGAAGCTGACATCAGGGGACACCAGAAATCACAGCTTTGTCATCAGACCTTCACAGTGGAGCAGCTGCTCTTTAGACCAGGGTCTCAGGAGAAACCTGTCTCTGGTGGGTTTTATTCTGAATGGAGATCAAGAAATGTTGGCTTTTGTTCTTCATTTGGTTGTCTGAGAACTTTACATTTTGAAACCATCATGTCCAACAATTTATCAGCAACCAGAACTTACCAGAACCATTTCAGCTTAACTTTGGTATCATGTTGTAGTGACCATCCTAACAGGTCAACACTTGTTTCAAGCTTTTTATCGTTGCTTTTCTCTTGTTAGTCTGTTAGTCTTCAGGAGCCTTCAGAGAAATGACCCTACAGACCACACAAAATACTTTCTACAGACTGAGCTGTTTGATCACACAGCTGTAAAACACTTTCCCTCTATGACCAATTCAATTCAATTCAATTTTATTTATATAGCGCCAAATCATGAAAATGTCATCTCAAGACACTTTACAAAGTCAAGTTCAATCATATTATACAGATTGGGTCAGATTATACCGATTGGTCAAAAAATTTCCTATATAAGGAAACCAGTTTGAATTGCATCAAAGTCCCGACAAGCAGCATTCACTCCTGGGGAACCGTAGAGCCACAGGAAGAGTCAATCTGCATTGTACATGGCTTTGCTGCAATCCCTCATACTGAGCAAGCATGACGCGACAGTGGGAAGAAAAACCACCCATTAACGGGGAAGAAAAAAACCTCTGGCAGAACCGGCTCAGTATGAACGGTCATCTGCCTCGACCGACTGGGGTTTACAGAAGACTAGACACCTTGAGTGTCTAGAAAGGCGCCTTTTAAATAAAATGTATTATTATTATTAAGACAGAACAGAGACACAACAAGAGAGACCAAAAAGCAAGAAGCACCACATTGATCTAGTAATCTGTTCTACATTAGATGGTAGTAGCGGGTGAGCCGTCTTCTTGGATGATGTCACAGTTAACAGAACGCCAGACCAGGTGTACCTACTATGAAGAGTAAAAGAGAGAGAACAGAAAGTTAAAGCAGAAATGACAAACATAATGCATAATTGAAGAAACAGTATGAACTCAATATAGTGAGAAAATTAGATCCTGATATACTCCAGTAACCTAAGCTATAGCAGTAAAACTATAAAGGTAGCTGAGATGTAACATGAGTCACTAGTTATAATTTTGTCAAAAGAAAAGTTTAAGCCTAGTCTTAAAGTAGGACAGGGTGTCTGCCTCACGGCCAAAACTGGGAGTTGGTTCCACAGGAGAGGAGCCTGATAGCTAAAGGAATCTGCCTCCCATTCTACTTTTAGAGACTCTAGGAACCACCAGCAGACCTGCGGTCTGAGAGCGAAGTGCTCTGTTAGGAACATACGGGGGTAATCAGAGCTCTGATATATGATGGAGTTTGATTATGAAGGGCTTTAATACGTTAGAAGAAGAATTTTAAATTCTATTCTTGATTTAACAGGAAGCCAATGAAGGGAAGCTAAAATGGAGAAATATGATCCTCTTGTTGATTTTCATCAGAACTCTTGCTGCAGCATTTTGGATCAGCTGAAGGCTTTGAACTGCATTTTGTGGAATTCCTGATAGTAAAGAATTACAATAGTCCAGCCTTGAAGTAACAAATGCATGGACCAGTTTTTCAGCATCACTCCTGGACAGATGTTTCTAATTTTGGCGATATTCCGGAGGTGAAAAAAGGAAACTCTGGAAACCTGTTTAATATGGGATTTAAATGTCATGTCTTGGTCAAAAATAACACCAAGATTTTTACTTTATTACCAGAGGCCAGGTTAATGCCACCCAGATTAAGTGATTGGTTAAGAAGTTTATTTTTTGAGGACTCTGGCCCAAAGATTTAAAACTTCGGTCTTGTCAGAATTTAGATGCAGGAAATTAAAGTCATCCAGCTTTTGATGTTATCAAGACATGACTGCAGTCGAAGTAATGATTGGATTCATCAGGATTTATGGATAAATATAGCTGAGTATCATCAGCATAACAGTGGAAATTAATCCCATGCTGTCTGATAATTTTCCTATCGGAAGCATATATATAGTAAAGAGAATGGTCCAAGGACTGAACCCTGTGGGACTCCACAGTGGACCCTAGAGTTGAGGAAGATATTATTAACATGAACAAATTGGAATCTGTCTGACAGATAAGATTTAACCAGCCTAATGCTTTCCCCTTAATCCCTACAGTATGTTCAAGTCTTTGTAGGAGAATATTGTGATCAACTGTATCAAACGCAGCACTGAGATCTAACAGGACAAGTATAGACACAAGTCCATTATCTGAGGCCATGAGAATATCATTAGTGACCTTCACCAGAGCTGTTTCAGTGCTATGATGAGCTCTGAAGCCTGACTGAAACTCCTCAAGTAGGTCATTACTTTGTAAATGTTCACAAAGTTGATTAGCAACTACTTTCTCAAGATTTTAGATAAGAAAAGAAGATTAGATATAGGTCTGTAATTTACTAACTCATCTTGATCAAGAGAAGGTTTCTTAAGTAAAGGTTTAATAACAGCTACTAAAAACGTACATTTCAAAACCTGTGGTACATATCCATTTACTAAGGATAGATTAATCATGTCTAAAATAGTGCCACTGATCAAAGGGAATATGTCCTTAAACAACTTGGTTGGGATTGGGTCTAACATACAGGTAGAAGGTTTAGATGAAGCTAAAATTTTAGATAGCTCAGAAAGCTCTACTGCTTCTAAACAGTTCAAACACTGCGCAGATTCTAAAGATTCTCCAATGCTGCCTCACTTACTGAGGACGAGGTAGGTAATCATGTTGGGGAGGATGCCAATTATTTTTTATTTTTAATGGCATCAATTTTATTTATGAAGAATCCCATAAATCATTACTACTGAGAGCTAAGGGAATGGATGGATCAACAGAGCTGTGGCTCTGGGTAAGTTTGGCAACTGTACTAAAGAGAAATCTAGGATTATTTTTATTCTCTTCAATTAATGATGAAAAATATGCTGCTCTAACTATGCGGAGGTCTTGTTATACAACAATAGTCTGTCCCCAGATTAAGTAAGGATTCCTCTTGGTGTCGTAGAGCGCCATTTTCTCTCCAATTTCCTAACATTGTGCTTCAAGGAACGCAGCTCTGAATTAAACCAAGGAGCCAGCTTCCTGTGAATAATCACCTTCTTTTTCAAGGGAGCTACATTGTCTAATGCAGAACGCAATGACGAAGTCACATTGTTAGCAAAGGTATCGATTTGTGAATGGGAAGAAACATCAATGCTGCCATCTACAGGGCATTTCTGCAATACTGAGGATATTAAGAAGGGGACAGACTCTTTAAGTTTTGATACAGCATTATCCGATAAAAATCTACTATAATGGAACCCTCTTTTGGGGGTGGAGAATTCAGTTAGATTAATTAACTCAAATGTTATTAAAAAATGATCAGACAGGACAGGGTTTGTGAGAGAATACTGTTAATTCTTCACAATCAATGCCATATGTCAGAACAAGGTCTAAAGTATGGAGCCGAGAGTGCGTCGGTGTCATGCACATTTTGAGCGAAACCAATTGAATCTAGGATAGTTTTAAAGGCTACACTAAGGTTATCACATTCAGTGTCAACATGGATGTTAAAATCACCCACTTAATAACCTTATCAGTATTTAACACCAATCAGATAAGAAATCTGACAACTCATCCAAAAACTGAGTGTAAGGGCCTGGTGGACGATACAAAACAACAACAGAAGAGGTTTTATTGCTTTGCAGTTTGGATGAGGGAAAACTGAGGGTTAAATGTTCAAAAGAACTGTAGTTATTAATTGGCCTGGGACTAATTAATAAATCAGACTGAAAGATAGTTGCCACTCCTCCTCCTCTTTCCACAGATCTGGGAATGTGGAAATTAAATTGAATAACTGGAGGGGGTTGGTTGACTCATTTTATACTATACGTAGTCCTCTTGTAGCCAGGTTTCTGTGAGACAAAACAAATCAATCTGATTATCAGAAATCAATTCATTAACTAACAAAGTCTTTGGAGGGAGAGACCTATATTTATAGACCACATTTTATTATTTATTTTTAGGTTCAAGGTGAACCATATTGATTTTTATTAGGTTTTTATGATTTGTTCCTTTAGATCAGTTTTTGATCTGTTAAGTTTTGGCCGTGGGAAAGACACCGTCTCAATAGGATAATGGTGGTTGGGTAACAGTACGAAGCTGCAGAGAGAGTTGTGTTAACTACGGCTCTGCTTCCTGGTCTGGACCCTGGGTTGTCAGCATTTAGGAGAACTAATAAATCCGTGCAGATTCCTAGAAAGAAGAGCTGCACCATCCAAAGTAGGATGGATGCCGTCTCTCCGGATCAGACCAGTCTTTGCTTTCACTAAGTCACTTCACAGCGGTAGAGTTTTAAGTAATCTGAGCTAAACAAGTGTAAAGTTTGCAGGAGGTCTGACATTTAGTGCACATTATTTTAAACATTTTATCAGGAGAAACATGAATGACTAATACATGTTAATCT